>NW_021824001.1:10000-20473 GCF_006345805.1 Octopus sinensis | reverse complement strand
AGTTTGTTTTGCAACCACACGGTTTCAGTTTCAGTCCTTCTGTGCAGGGTTTTCTACTTTAGCTCCGGGCTGACAAAAGCCTTGTGGGTGGATTTGGTAGGCAGAAACTGAAAGAAGGCGGCGAGCTGGCCGAAACGTTAGCACGCCGGGCGAAATGCTTTGCGGTATTTCGTCTGCTGTTACGTTCTGAGTTCAAATTCCGCCGAGGTCGATTTTGCCTGTCATCCTTTCGGGGTCGATAAATTAAGTACCAGTTACGCACTGGGGTCGATATAATTGACTTAATTCGTTTGTCTGTCCTTGTTTGTCCCCTCTGTGTTTAGTCCCCTCTGTGGGTAGTAAAGAAATAGGTATTTCGTAATTTATTTTAAGAATTTTTAGCTGATTAATGTCAGAACCTGCCTTAGAAATGTATTAATTTGAATATGTAAAATACAATTTAGCGCTTAACTTCTCATAGTTTATTTTATATTTTAGATATATATGTAGACTGTCTCCAGAAAACCGGAAAAATTCAGAAAGCCGGTCCATTTCCAATCCAAATTTATGCAGGTAATTTTTCTGTTACAGTATCACTAACTTTTTCTGATTTTGTTGCTTTTTTGTTTTACTACATGAGTTGCCTCCTTATAAAAAAATTTCCTTTCAGATAGAATGTTAGTACACCGGTTGTGTGATTGGCGTGGTCATGCTAGATTGGGAACTCAGCACTCTTTTATACAGCTGCCATCGTCTCTATGCATCACATACCCATGCCAGCGCAATTTTCTCTTTTGCACACTTCATCTAAATCCACTTACAGTCGTGGTCAAACGTTTGGAACATATTTTCGTATACGTGATGTCCTAGCTTCTATTTACTAAAAACAAGCAATTTGGTCTAGAACTATATTTTGGATTTTGGTTAATTTTTCTTCTAGATAATCACCCATTGGATCAGTTATTAGGTAAGTATATCTCTATGTTGTATATATTTGGATCGAATTGTACTTGGGCATAACAATTTTAATTAGTTAGTTAGTTAGTTAGTTAGTTAATTGGCTCAAAAGCAAATAGCAAGGCCATGTAGGGGGACATGGAGTTAAGTACAGGGTGGTGTTCATGTAAGAGTTCAGGCCACTTGAGGTCCAGGGAGGCTTGAACAAAGCGGTCGTCGGCATCTTCACCATCTCGTCTGGCAGCTTGTTCCACGGATCCGCAACCGGACGGAGAAAGCTCCTCTCCTTCGATTGAGATGAAATCGTCGCAGGTAGAGCTTTTCGGAATGACCCCGCAGCCGACGCTCTGAGCAGGAGTGAAGAACACTTTCCGATTATGATGTTGTGGGCGAGAATGAGATCACTACGGCGGCGGGAGTGATGGAAAGACGTGCCTCACAAAGGCAGCCCACTGATGTTCACACCGTCTAGACATCGTTGCAAGTGACACAACCTGAGAGTGTGTCTGCGCATCAAATAATAATATATTATTAAAAATATATTCCAAACTTTTGACCCCGACTGTATATCCTATTTTCTCTCAGGTCATTTGTACACACCGTTGTACATGTACTCTAATGTTATACATTCAACGAAACATGCACGTATTATTCTTTTCTCATCTTTTCAAATCTTATGCATTTAAACCCCATCTTTTACTAGCATTTAGCATTGAACTTGCAACACATTCTTCGGTGCTGCTTTGGTGTGTGATCTACAACGTAAAGGGTGATAACTTTAGATTCCTTTTTAGTTTACTTTTAAGATGTTGGCTAAATATTTTTTTTACAATAAATTCTTTTGCACGTTTAGTACTGTGAATGAATTTTTTCAAAATTCTTATTATTTTGATAATAATAAAACCATGTTTCTTCGTAAACCAAGAATAAATGATATGATAAATAAATTAAGCGCATAGATCACACAAGTTTGGAAGCCACGCGTTTTGCAACGTAAAGAAATTAAAAACTAGCATAAAGTAATCGCCCTTGAAGTTGTAGATCATACACCATTTTTCTTTCATTGTAAGGGAGAAAACCTTTGTTACTGGCAGTAATAATATCTCCTTTTACTGGTTACTATGGCTTCTATAGCTTGATTTACATTATTGCACATTAGATCTTTTTCTTTCTTTCCGTTTTCTTTTTTCCATGTCTGTTTCGGTCATTAGACTAGACTACAACCTTCCTGATGTCCCGCTTTGAGGAATTTAAATCGAACTGATCCACTCAAGACTAATTTTCTTTTTATAAGTGTGGTACTTATTCTATCGGTCTCTTTTGCCAACTTCTAAGTTACGAGAATTTAAACACACCAGCACCGGTTATCAAGCGGTGGTGGGAACCCCCCCCCCCCCCAAAAAAAAAAACACAATGGATTTCTTTCAGTTTCCGTCTACCAGATCCACTCACAAGGCTTTGATCAGCCCGAAGCAATAGTAGAAGACACTTGCCCAGGGTAAAATACAGTGGGAGTGATGGAAAGACGTGCCTCACAAAGGCAGCCCACTGATGTTCACACCGTCTAGACATCGTTGCAAGTGACACAACCTGAGAGTGTGTCTGCGCATCAAAAGCCACGGTATGCCTAAGCCTCCACACGGAGGGGAGCAGGCAGCAGACTGACTGCCTGACCATTGGAACGCACCCCTTCCTGTCTTGGCTGCCCGATTAAAGGAAGGGCAGCGAGGCAATCATCACTATGGATTCAACCGACAAACGAGTCCGTCTCACACGCGACGTAACTCCGCAAGTCAGCAATGCCTGGACACCGAACGGTTTCATGGCTCTGCGCGCACCTTGGACAAGCCCGTCCGACAACAGATCCGTGCCTGTAAAGTTTATCTAGAATCTGTAGTACTCCTCTTCCCCACCATGGTGGTACTGCCAGGCCAAAGATATTTGGAAATTATCCGTGACAGTCCCTGACCGGAACGTCCTCTGGAACAGAATAGCCTGTTGGTTTTCGTCGACGCCCAGAGTCACCCTGAGAATGTCGTCTGACTTGCCCACTATTAATTCTTTGTATATAGTTAAAGTGGAACGTCCACCGATCCCATTCTATGTGCCCGGCTCTAAGCCTCCGTCTACCCTTCACCCAGTTCCAACAAGGAGACGTGCTGCGGAAAGACGTGACTCACAAACGAAGCCCACAAATGTTCACCGACAAGAAATCGTTGCAGACTGTACAACCTGAGACGTGTTTGCGCATCAAAAATCACGCAGAGGGAGCTGGGAATAAACTAACCACCTGACAATCGGAACGCGTCCCTTCCGCAAGAAAATAAACAAGAGACGTGCCAACCTGATCTAGCAGTAACTGGAACATGGCTAACACCGTGGCCAAAATCTTAAACTTCGTGTTTAGCAGAGTTATGGGCTGAAAATTCCCTAATACATCCCTATTATCGGCATCCTTCTTCAACAGTGTCACCACTATCCGGCTAAAAGCACTAGGAATTCTTCGACTTGTGCAATCGCTTATCGCTTCCTGTATTTCAGTGGCCGTTATCAGCTTTTCGCAGAACCTCGCATCCGCTGTCGAGAACCGCGGAAGGCCGTCCAGGTACGAACTAAAGTTCGCTGCGGTCATCAACCCATCGTCCTCCCTAGACAGTTGCACGGAGTGCCGCTGGAAAGCCGTACACATCTGCTCGGAACCGTATAGCACGCACCCGACAAGGTCCGCATTTCCAATTGGTTTTGTGACGGATTTTGTTGTTTACTGCCATGTCTTATGGCCTTCTATTCAGGCCGTTCTCTATTTATTTCGGCTGCATTTGTGGTCGTAGCTACAACTGAGTCAACAGAAAGCTGCTCTCGGTCGATTATTATTATTTTTTCGTAATCCGACATTTTTTTTTAAATGGGAAAAAAATGAATAAAATATTGTTTTCACAAAAATGCAAAAAAAAAAAAAAATGCGAAGCAATTATTAGACCCCTAAAAAGGGGGTGCAATTATACAGTATGTTACCACCACGATCCAGACAATGCAAGCAAAACACTTATTAAATAAAATTTTGAATGAACGGACTGCAACCATCCGAAATGCTTGATTAAACACAAATTACGGAGCTACAACTTATATGACTTCACAGGCTGACGGCAATAATAATAATAATAATAATAATAATAATAATAATAATAATAATAATAATAATAATAAAGTCGAGTTAGGGATATTTGACTGCTATACCTAGCAGAAAGAACATCCTTGCCAAGAATTCTGCGTTTGCTAATAGAAGTCCGTTCCTATGTCTTACGTTTTGCGTATGAGTTCTCTCCCTTCATAATTTGTGACATCTAAACTTATCCTTTTCAACAAACAGATTATGCTGGCCAAGTCCGCTAACTTTTGGTTTATATACACATGGAATCGTAACAGGAAGCAGAAACTGCAGCCATATCACTGTTTGATAAACACCACTATTTAATAAACACAATACTGATGTCAAAGTTACTACTACTACTACTACTACTACTACTACTACTACTACTACTGCTGCTGCTGCTGTTACTGGTACTGCTGCTGCTGCCCAGTATACCCATCATGACTTGTATATTTTACCCCAGTGTCACTTTGATGGCATGCACTGCTCTCTCACTCAATAATAACAGCAACAGCAACAATAACAACAATAACAACAAGACCAACAGTGATAATAATTTCTTTTATTTAGCCACAGGGGCACATATGAGGTGGGACATCACAAAGATGATAAACAATTTGTGTAGGGATTTACATAAAGGATGAGGAGAAAGAAACGGAAAAGATCGGTGAAAAGCTATAAAAGTATAAAGAGAATACAAAGCGTGTGATAATATGAATGATTCAGTCCTTTTGATACAGGATGTACTTTAAATAGGGCCAATCAAGGAACCCCACCAGATCCAGGATTACCCTGACCGACAAAGGCACGAACCCTCTCACATGCTCTCCAATCTACGGGCGAATACATTGAGTAGGACCATTCACTCTAACCATTTTTGTTTTCATAAGTTCACAAGGAGAAAGCACTTCCCTTCCCGACCCCTACTTTCACTTCTAACTGGAACTTTAAAATGTCGATGTGACTTTGACCGAAGAGGAAGGTGCCTTTTCTCAATCCTGTCAGCTTTGTTTACCATACAACCTCTTTGCCATAGCCACGAAACAGAAAAGTATCACCTGTTCTGCTTTGCTAAAAGTTGGTTATGGAGAGATCCACACGATGGATTCGGTTAGCAGTCGAATTCGCTCTATACATGATAACAGTCGTCTGACTTAACTTCTCAAGTCAACAATACTCGTTCACTGCACGGGTGCATGCAAAAATGTTTTCGTCATTGAGCGCGCATCTCGGACTGTCTCGCCAGACAGCGTTTCCGTTCTTGTAGAGTTTATCTCAAACAGACAGTGCTCCTCAGTAGAAATGCCAAGCCATGGATTTCTGGAAGTTATCCGTGGTAGTACCAGGCCTGAAAGCCCTCCGAAACAGACCAGATAGTTCATCCTTGTCGACGCCTAGAGATTTCCCTCGAAGGCCATTATTCTTACTCATCACTAGATCCCTAAATATGGCTACCATAGAAATTTCATCGACCGTTATTTCCCGACTGGTATAGAACAGTGAGTGCCTGTCGATATTTCTAATGCCAGATTCGTAGGACGAGACTAGAGACTCTGTGAGATCTTTGACAACAGGTTGCTTTTCGCTCCCACAGATATCATTTTATTGGAGTTTCGGATCAAGACGCCTACATAAGTTCGGTTTTCTCCATTTTTGACGGATTTTCCAACCTCTTTTTCATTACTGTTTTGGAAATGATGGGCATGTTTGTAAGCACCTCACCCACCGGATCGATTTTAGCCAATTTTAACCTCCGATTTAAACCAGAGCAATGATAATAATAAAAATGATAATAATAATAATAATAATAATAATCCTTTCTAGTATGAGAACACCGCCTGAAATTTTGGGGAGGGTGCTAGTCGATAAAATATACGCTTTTTCTTTTTCGTTTTTGTCTTTTAAAAATGTCAGCTCTACAGGCCTACTGAGATTCGGACTTAAAAAAGAATTAAGCTTTTACATATACGAATCATATTTAATATATTTATCTGATTGAACGAAAAGAAAAAAATATAACTTTCACTAGAAAAGAGGCAAGATATATGCAATGATACACTCACACAGACGCGCACGCAACACACACGCACGGGCGCACACATACACGAGTGGGTGTTGAAAAGTTCCTAGTTTTGGATAAAAGATAATACGGAAGGATCAGTTAATTATGATTTTATTGAACATATTCCCCTCTCACATTCCCACACTTATTGCAGTGGTCCGTCAGTGTTTTCTAAGCCCTGTAAAAGAACTCGGAAGATTGGGTCTCAACCAAGCCTTTTCTCGATACACGTAAAACTTTGAACTTATTGGCACTCCCTCGTGTGTGTATGTAATCTATCTATCTATCTATCTATCTATCTATCTACTATCTATCTATCTATCTATCTATCTATATATATATATATATATATATATATATATATTATTATCTATCTATCTATCTATCTATCTATCTATATATATATATATTATATATATATATATATATCTATCTATCTATCTATATATATATTATATATATATATATATGTATATCTTTATATATAAAAGAAATGTTGTGTGTCTGTCTACTCCGATTTAGATTCCTAACTACTCCCACATTTTGCGGTGCAGTTTAACCAAATTCGGGTATCTTATAGTCGTGATTCATATCGAGCCCTTCTGAGTATTAGCGCGCGTCTACGATGAGTCTACGATTTAAAAAATAATTTACCATCATTTTTTTCCATTTTAACGCATATTTTTTAAATAAAGGGAAGTAACTCTCTAAAAATGTCTACGATGAGTCAACGATTTTTAAAAAAAATTTACCATAATTTTTTTTCCATTTTTAATGCATTTTTTGCTATTTTTTCGCTATAACTCTCTAAAAATGCTTTATAGTTATTTCCCTTACAAACCCGAGCAACGCTGGGCGATACTGTTAGTATATATATATATATAAAGGTGAAGTTGTCTGTGTATGGCAGGTTTGGTAGCCTTCAACTAACACTATCTCCTCCGAGACCCTGCGGCGCAAGTTGACCAAAATTGAGAGTATGATGGAAGGCTTTCTCTTCTTTCCGTAGAAGAAAAGAATTTCAAATCGGACCATGTTAACACCAAAAATTATTTACATTAAAAAGCAGTGCAGTTCGAAACTTGAGCTTTAACAGGTTGCAAGGGAGATAACTAATGTGAGTCGAAACGCTGTCTGTATGGCATTTGCCAGAGCTACAGAGAACGATGCTCAACTTGAGCTGCGTCTGAGCAGAGACGCTGCTTCTACCGCATCTACCATATCGGTATTCCACATTGGAATTCCTCTACCAAAACCGTTTCGTGTAAGGAATTTAACAAACAACTACCATGCGTTAAAGACAAAAAAAAACTGCGACAAACAGGAGTGGCTGTGTGGTAAGTAGCTTGTTTACCAACCACATGGTTCCGGGTTCAAGTCCCACCGTATGGCACCTTGGGCAAGTATCTTCTACTATAACCTCGGGCCGACCAAACCTTGTGAGTGGATTTGGTAGACGGAAACTGAAAGAAGCCCGTCGTATATATGTATATATATATATATATATATATATACGTGTGTGTGTTTGTGTGTCTGTGTTTGTCCCCCTAGCATTGCTTGACAACCGATGCTGGTGTGTTTACGTCCCCGTTACTTAGCGGTTCGGCAAAATGTACCGATAGAATAAGTACTGGGCTTACAAAAGAATAAGTCCCGGGGTCGAGTTGCTCGACTAAACGCGGTGCTCCAACATGGCCGCAGTCAAATGACTGAAACAAGTAAAAGAGTAAAAGAGTAAAGAGTAAACATTATCCTCGTCAATTCGTTTGCGAAACGCAGACTGACCGTGACGGTTATCCTCTCTGTATATGCGTAAGCGACCAAGAGAAGGAGGTTTTACGGCTGTAGCTAAGAATCACAAAGTAGATAACAGATGGGTGATTCCCTACAATAAATTCTTGCTAAGTACTTTCGATGCCCACATTAATGTTGAATTTTGTAGTTCCGTGAAATGCATAAAATACATATGTAAATACATCAACAAGGGTCCCTATGCCTTTTCGTTTGGACTAAAAAAAAGGTAAAAGTAGAGATGAGGTAAAACAGTACTTGGTCACTACATCAGCAGCAATGAGGAATTTTGGAGGATATTCGGTTTCCCCATTCATGATAGGTATCCTCCGATACAACATTTAGATATTCACTTAGACTATGATCAATGAATAGTCTACACCAACGAAAATGCTACTGAGTTGGCACAGACACCTCGTGAAACGACTTTAGCAGCATTCTTTAAACTTTGCGAAACCGACGATTTTGCCAAAACGTTATTTTATCCACAAGTACCAGCATACTACATAAAGAACAGAAACGCATGGACCCGTAGAAATCAAGGACAGCTAATAGATAGATTTCCGGGCATCACATTTTCTAATTGCTTGGGACGAGTTTTTACAGTTCCTCCTACTCAACATAAGTGTTTCTACTTAGTAATGCTCTTACATGAAGTAAGAGGGCCAACATGTTTTCAAGATCTCAGAACATATGATAACTGCGTATGGTCATCCTACAGAGAGGCCTGTTTGGCTCGTGGTATGCTTGAAGATGACTCCTGCTGGGATGCAACTTTAGCGGAGATCGTTTCACCACACTCAGCAGGAATCTTACGGGATGTTTTCGCTAAGATTCTTCGTTTATGCAACGTTAGCGATCCACTCGCATTATGGCTGAGGTTCCGAAATAAATTGACCGAGGACTACCTGCACCAGGCTCAACAGCAACTCCGTGACATAGAGGTTGATTGTACTGAGGATTTATATAATAAAGCGCTTAGAGGATCGGATTCATCTCATGGGTGGGTCTGCTTTGTCAACATATGTATTTCTTTATTGCCCACAAGGGGCTAAACATAGAGGGGACAAACAAGGACAGAAAAAGGGATTAAGTAGATTACATCGACCCCAATGCGTAACTGGTACTTTATTTATCGACCCTGAAAGGATGAAAGGCAAAGTCGACCTCGGCGGAATTTGAACTCAGAACGTAGCGAGAGACGAAATACTGCTGAGCATTTCGCCCGGCGTGCTAACGTTTCTGCCAGCTCGCCGCCTTGTCAGCATATGGCTTGCCTAAAACCCACCGTACTGAATCTAACGAAATACCTATTCTTGTTATCCAAGAATCATCTTACTATATCGACGCTCTATCTACATACATTGCTGAAAAGGAGCCACAACAACTTCCAGACCAGCTTCACGCCTACAACATAATCAAAAATAGTGTTCTTCATCGAAGAGGTGGTATCTTCTTTCTTGATGCCTCTGGAGGCACTAGAAAAACTCTTGTTACTACACTTCTTCTCGCAAAAGTTAGGCAAACCAAATCTATCGCAATAGCTGTTGCATCATCAGGCATTGCGGCTATACTTCTTCCTGGTGGCAGAACGGCAGACTCAACCTTGAGGCTACCTCTCAACTTAGCATCTGCTGAAACACCATTCTGTAACACCACAAAGAATAGTCACAGAGCGGAACTACTCCGACGGTGCCAGCTAATAGTGTGGGATGAATTCACCCTGGCCCATAAAGGAGCCATCGAGGCTTTGGATAGAACTCCGAGGGACATCGGAGATAGTCAAGAGACTATGGGGTGGGGCAGTAACTCTTGTACTTTCAGGGGACTTTCGGCAAATTTTGCATGTAATTCCGAAGGGCACAAGAGCGGATTAAGTCCGCGCATGTCTTAAGTCTTCTCCTTTATGGCGTCAGGTAACAACACTTCATCTTAGAACCAATATGCGCGTTCGGTTGCATGCAAACACCGTGTCAGAACAATTTGCTGAAGACCTTCTTCTTATTGGTGATGGCAGACTACCTTCAGCTGAGAATGGCGGGCGGCATACAGTTTAATAATTTATGCCGTCTGGTTGAAAATGTAGAGGATCTAAAGGCATCCGTTTTTCCAAACATACAACAGAATTGCTGAAATCACAAATTGGCTATGTAAAAGGGCTATATTAGCTCCTACAAACGCTGTTGTTTCCAGTATAAATGAACAGCTACTCGAAAGCCTTCCTGGAAATATCAGAACTTTTACGTCAATTAATTCAAATGTAGACCGGCTTGATGACGGTCAATTTACAATTGAATATCAAAATGATCTTGATATTCCCGGGCTACCTCAACATCAACTGTCCCTCAAAGAAGGATGTCCCGTTATTCTTCTGAGAAATATCGCTCCACCTAAGCTTTGTAACGGAACAAGGCTTGTAATAACTAAAATAACAGATAACATTATTTTTGCTAAAATTCTTTCCGGTTGTGGAAATGGAGAGGACGTTTTAATAACTAAGATTACTCTTACGACATCAGGAGCTGATGCACTC
>NW_021824001.1:0-5000 GCF_006345805.1 Octopus sinensis | reverse complement strand
GTCAAGCGATGTGGGGGGACACACACAAACATATACCCACACACATACATATTTATCACGGGCATCTTTCAGTTTCCATCTACTAAATCCACTCACAAGACTTTGGTCGGCCCGAGGCTATAGTAGAAGACACTTGCCCAAGGTGCCACGCAGTGGGACTGAACCCAGAACCATGTGGTTGGTAACGAAGCTACTTACCACACAGCCACTCCTACGCCTATTATCTAGTTTTATTTCAAGATATCTTGCCAATAGAGAAAGAGCCGATTTCTAGCCTAGATCCAAGTTTCCTTCATTGGAATTTCAACATCAACAACAGGATATGTATGTATGTATGTATGTATGTATGTATGTATGTATGTATGTATGTATGTATGTATGTATGTATGTATGTATGTATGTATGTATGTATGTGCAGATTTGTGTGTTTTATGCTTGTATTTTGTAGACATGCTCATATATATTTAAATGATAAACTTCTGCAAAGTTTTACAGATTCTTACAGTTCCAGTGTTTAGCCCCTTGTGGGCAATAAAGAAATAAGAAAGTTACTTGAAACTGTCAGCTGTTGGAAAGTAATAGCAGTGATGACGATGGTGAAGAAAGTCACCTTACCCTCAGATCATGAGAGACTGGAGTTTGTCACGAAACACTGGTTGGGACAGCGAAAATGAGGTTTGACCTTTAAGGGAAGGCATCTCGGTCGGCAGTGGTTCAGTAAAGATGCGGACAGCTGTTATTGAGCGAGGTGGAGGAAGTGGATCAGTGAAGAAAACAGGTTAGTGATGCAATAATAATAATAATACAAATAAAAATCCTTAGGCACAAGGCCTGGAATTTATGGGGAAATGAGATAGTTGATAACGTGGACCCCAATGCTTGACTGGTACTTAATTTATCGACTGCGAAAGGACAAAAGGCAAAGTCGACCTCGGTGGTATTTGAATGCAGAATGTAGATACGGATGAAATGCTATGAAGCATTTTATCCGGTGTGCTAACGATTTTAGGTGCAAAAATCTTTTTTCTTTTTTTTTTTGATTGTGTAAAAATGATCAAACTTTTCTTACATTTTTCTAAATTTTTTTCTTGAATAAATGAATTTCAAACTCGGATTCATCGTGAAGAAGTACATCAGTATTCCAAATTCGAAAATTTTCGCTTAATTTCAAAATTTCAAAATCTGTGAGAGCGACCAAAAACATCTCTCCCTCTTTCTTTCTCTTATCTCATTTGTCAGTCTCTTTCACTTTCTCATAGTAAACTTACTCTATAATAGTATATCGCTCACACTGAGTGTGTATTTTTGTCAGTGTGTGTGTGCGTGTGTGTGTGTGTTGAAGGGGTTTCCTTAAGGCGGTAGAGTGATTTATAAAATGCATGTACAAGACAATTTATTTCAACAGTATTCTTTTTCTGTTAGTAAATACGTTTTTCTTACCCCCCTCACACACACACATACACACACACACACACACACACACACACACACACACACACACACATATATATATATATACACACGACCTTATTTGATGCGAGGTGGGGGTTAAAGCTTGAAATAGCAAATTATTTTTGTTGCTGTTGCATATTACCTCAGCGATGCACCAACGCATCATCATTTCTTAAAATGTGCTTATGTCTCAGGGACAAAGAAACGAAGTAGGTACCAGGTGCGGGTGGGATGTGCTAGAAACAACAGCGAAATCTCCTTTAAATCACACACCTTTTCGTTTGAAAATTATTTTGAAATTATAAACAGATTCGGACTGTCCGTATTTTAAAACTGATAACTCTTTGACTGACTGTGACCTTGCTGGAGCACCGCCTTTTTTAGTCGAACAAATCGACCCTAGGACTTATTCTTTGTAAGCCTAGTACTTATTCTATCTTTCTTTTTTGCCGAACCGCTAGGTTACGGGGATGTAAACACACCAGCATCGGTTATCAAGTGATGTTGGGGGTGGTGCACAAACACAGTCACACAAGCATTTACTCAAATACATATATATATATATATATATATAATACATATATACAACGGGCTTCTTTCAGTTTCCGTCTACCAAATCCACTTACAAGGCTTTGGTCGGTCTGAGGCTATAGTAGAAGACACTTGCACAAGGTGGCACACAGTGGGACTGAACCCGGAAACATGTGCTTCGTAAGCAAGCTACTTACCACACACCCACTCCCACGCCTAAAAAAAAAAAGAAATTTGAAAAAAAGAAGAAATTTTAGTATTTATAGGAGTGAGGTGGGGGAGGTATTAAAAATTTTGGTACTACTTAAATACAGAGGTCTCGACGCATCTACGTAACCCTAACCCTAAACCTAAACCCTAGCCCTAACCCTAAATCTAAACCCTAGCCCTAACCCTAATCCTAAACCCTAACCGTGACCCTAAAACTAAACCTATACCCTAACCCTAACTCTAAGACTAACCTTAAAGCTTAACCTTAACACTAAAACTAATCCTAAACCCTAGCCCTAACTCTAACTCTAAAAGTAACCCTAAAACTAACCTTAAAACTAACCGTAACCCTAACCATAACGAGTGTGCACTACAAAAAACCCCTTGCGTAGATGTATCGGGATCTCTGTATTCAAGTTGTGTCAAATTTTTTTTGTAAAATTCACTATTGCTTTTAAATTACGTTTCATTTTCTGTTTGAAAATAAAGTGGTGTCAGTAATGCTGGTCGCCGATTTCCAAAATTTTCATTTTTTGTTTTAACTTTCAAGGTTCCTAAGTCCATGGTTTTAAGGCGAAGTAAAAAAAAAAAAAGAAAGAAAGAAAAACAACAAAAAACGGGTGAGGTAGAATGCAAAATTAGAATTGAGTTGGAAAAAGAGATATGAAAATTTGAATAGAATTCACAAAGTTTCAAACGTTTATTTTTTTTCTACGGAGGCGACTCTCATTGTTTTTAAGTGCGTAGGGCAAAAAAAAAAAAAAAAAAAGGCAAGAAAGAAAAAGGAAAAATTATAATTAAAGAAAAAGTGAACAAAATCAAAATCGTTCCGGAAGGATGGGGGAATTCCTGAATTTTCATAAAATTCTTTTCATAAAAATGCTCTCCTGCTCCTATCATTTGCAAGGGTGTCGGTGAAAAACAAATTTGAAAAATCCCCATCAAAACGGTGAAAATCCAACTTATGTGGATGTGCTATTTTGAAAATCCGTCAGGGCACTCTATTGTGAAAATTACCCGGTAACGAGGTAGTGTGTGTGTGTGTGTGTTTGTGTGTGTGTGTGTGTGTGTGTGTGTGTGTGTGTGTGTGTGTGTGTGTATGTGAATGTGTGTGTCCGTACTCTATTTCTTTTTGATTTAGAATATATTTTGACCGGCCTCCTACCTGGTAGCAAAGTTGTAAAAGAAAGCACCTTGTTTTAACCATCATATTTTAAATCTTAAGATCATGCAGCCTTTTATTAGTCCTAGATACCGTGATCATTTGTAGTGTTTGAATTAAGAATTAGTATTCTTTCCCCAAGGTCTTATGTTCAGCCATTTTTTGTTCCAGACATCTTAGCATGCATCCTGTTGCTCCAATAATAATAGGTCTGAAGATAAAAGTGTATCTTGGGTACTGGATTTGCAGACTCCTTATCAATGGTTCATAGATGTCCTCTTTCTTTAGTATTATTCTAACTACGGTGGTGTCCAGAGGGTAGCTGATTTCCAGAACCAGTGTTGGTGTGTTTACGTCTCCGTAACTTTGCGGTTCGGCAAAAACAGGCCGCTAGAATAAGTGCTAGGCTTACAAAGAATAAGTCCTGAGGTCAGTTTCTTCAACTAAAAGACCCCTTATGGCGGCGCTCCAGCATAGCCGCAGTCAAAATGACTGAAATATGTAAAAGAAATAAACTTTCCAGAATTACTTTCACAAAGAAACAAAGAAAAAGATAAAAAGTTGGAGGGATTATTTAACCGAAAATTTTCAATCTCTGAAAACGATGTAGATTTTTCCCTTGTACAAGGAGCATTATCGTTAACACTATTTCTTTCTTTCTTTTTCTGTTACTAATTATTATTAAGCTTAATAAACATTAGAAGATAAAGTAGTGTTGCGCGAAGTCGATAATGTTTCAAATATCTTAAAATGTCTGGGGAGAGTAATTTTCTTTTTGTGCCTTATAATGTAATACACTCACCGCTAAAATTTCCACTTATTTCTTCCTATTTCTATTTTCCTAAAATTTCCGTTGCGTCTTGCAACCTTTTCAATAGTCTTGACTCTGTCCGTTATTTCAATAGTCAAGACTATTGAAAAGGTTGCAAGACGCAACGAAAATGTTAGAAAAATAAAAATAAGAATAAGTGGAAATTTTATCGGTAAGTGTGTTACATTATAAGGCACAAAAAGAAAATGATTCTCCCCAGACACAACAGAATATGATTCAGCACAATAACTCATATAAAGAATCTTGCAAACCAAATCCAAAAACGAAATCTTAAAATGTGTTGCAAAATTAAGGCAGAGAAGAAAAAGAATGGAGAAAGTGAAAATAATGGTAAGGGAAATAACTCCATGTTTTGGTGATAAATTATTTCCCTTCAAATCAAAGTTGGTATCATCCATTTCTCGGAGCAGGCTGAAATATTTTAGATTTATTCGTGTAACAAAAAATCAGCGTATTCATTTCTCTTCGGAATCGATAGGATGTTAATGACAGAAAATTAGCATATATTATTTTCAGGATTGTGCTTAAAGAGAATCCAGTTTCTTGTGTTGCAGCTTAATGTTGTTGTTGTTGTTATTGATGATCATAACGACGACGACGACGACGATGGTGGTGATGATGATGGAGTTGATGACGACTACGACAACAACGGTGACGATGATAATGATGCTGATGTTGGCGCTGATGATGATGATGACGATGATGATGATGATGATGATGATGATGTTGACGATGATGATGATGATGATGATGATGAGATGATGATGATGATATGATGATGATGATGATGACGATGATGATGATGATGATGAT
>NW_021824000.1:5000-15000 GCF_006345805.1 Octopus sinensis | reverse complement strand
ATATCATGGTCTCGGTGTATCATTGTTTGACTGTTATGCATTAAACTACCTAAACTATTGAGTGTAGACATTATACAAATCATCAACGCAGTAAAATAGATTCCGTGAAAATCGAAATTTTTCAGGTCACTAGATATGGATGGAGTAACAATTAGCAAGACTAAGATTTCTGACATGCATACACTGTTATGAAACTTTTTATATTATTCATCAAAATGTGAATAAAATGATTATTAAACGAAATATTTCGTTTGGTTCGAATGGTTTCAATGAATGTCTGAATGTCTGAAGTTGTATCACAATTTAAATTAACATTTCATATACAAATGTGTGTTTGTGCGTGCGTGCGTGTATTGATACATACATAATACATACATACATACATACATACATACATACATACATACATACATACATACATACATATATATATACATACATACGTGCATGCATACATACATACATACATACATACATACATACATACATGCATGCATACATACATACATACTACATACATACATGCATGCATACATACGTACATACATACATACATACATACATACATACATACATACATACATACGTGTATTCATACATACATACATACATACATACATACATACATACTACATACATACATACATACATACATACATACATACATACACTCGAAGGACTGCGGAAATCTTCCTGACATCAAATGTATCGTGAAAGGCTTAGAAGGAGGCCCAACGTTCCGGGTTCTTTTACAAGGCTTACAAATGATATCAAATGATATCAAACCTCTTTGACACTATTAGGTTGTCCGGAAAGTTCGTACCGATTTATAGTAGCTTACCTTTCGACTTATTTTAGAACATGGTTGAGTCCATAAAATAGGATTTGACTACACCTCCATTTAGAGCACGGTTTACGCTATCTTTTCGTGGAAGAAGGTTTATGTTCTTATAACCTGTGTTAATTATGTAACCATTTAAAATGGAAGATGCGAAAGTTCATTTTCAGCACTTGAATCTTTGGGAATCAGAGAAAAATTGCTGCAGCGCGGCTGGAATGTGTTATCCCACCCTCCATATTCACCAGATATTGCTCCTTCAGATTTCCACTTATTCAGGTCTCTGCAGAATAGTCTTAATGGTAAAAATTTCAATTCCTTGGATGACGTAAAAAGATACCATGATGAATTCTTTGCCATGCAACCACCTCAATTCTGAGAAGAGGGTATTTTCAAGTTAAAGGAAAGATGGAGACGCATTGTACAACAAAATGGTTCGTATTTGGTTGATTAAAAATGTAATGGCAAATATTTATTGACCTTTTTATTTCCTTTTAAAATCGGCATGAACTTTCCGGACAACCCAATAGTTTAAGTAAGGCAAAAAAAAAAAAAAAATAGCAGCGCTCAGTGACATGACACAAACAGTGTATATACTGTTTTTAGCATGATATCGTTCTACCGATTACATTTTAACAGTGATGGCAAACCTTTTCACCATGGCGTATCTTAATTTCAGTTTTTTGTAATAATTCCCTTTCACTTACACGTATTCTATATTGAGGTAAATTTTTAAATATACTTATAAAACTAGGAAAATAAAATGATACTTTAAAAATGTTGCATTAACTTTAATGATATTTTTATTGCTGTGGTAGAAAAGACAGCTGCTTTATGGGAGATATATTACGTGTGTATTTTACGTTTTAATGACATGCTGGCAGCACTCAAATTGTCACCCACTCCGGGAGATTTTTCAATTTTTTCCTATTTATATCATTTAATGGTGAGAATGATGTTTCGCCTGAATTTGTTGATGAGAAATTGTTTAGAATGCTCTTGCTAGAATTTTAAAAGCACTAAAATTTTCTAGAATTTAGTACCACGTTCTCAAGAAATTCGCAATCTTAATATTTTATTCAAGATCCTTTGCACACGTTCGTATTCAATTTCTTTTAAACCATCTCTAATTGTGATGAGCTTTTGCTTGCAAATATCGACGGACTGGAATTAAACTGTCTTCGTTTCTGACCTCTTAAATCCATTTTCTAGACCTCTTAAGTATAACTATTCAAACACAAATTTTAAAGTGTTTAAAATCTACTTCACCAAGATTTTTCGATTGCATTCTCTATCTGTCTGAAATTGCACAAATTTAGAAAAGAACGACACAGCCAGGGTTCTTGAACAAATCTTTGACTTGTTTCAGTCATTTGACTGTAGCCATGCTGGAGCACCGCCTTTATAGTCGAGCAAATCGACGCCAGGACATATTCTTTGCGAGCCTAGTACTTATTCTATCGCTCTCTTTTGCCGAACCGCTAAGTTAGGGGCGTAAACACACCAGCATCGGTTGTCAAGTGATGTTGGGAGGACAAACACAGACACACAAACATATACACACACACACACACATATATATATATGCATATATACGACGGGCTTCTTTCAGATTCCGCCTACCAAATCCACTGACAAGTCTTTGGTCGGCCCGAGGCTATAATAGAAGACACTTGCCGAAGGTACCACGCAGTGGGATTGAACCCGGAACCGTGTGGTTCGTAAGCAAGCTACTTACAGCACAACCACTCCTACGCCTGTTATAAACGATTTTTTGTGTTCTTTGTGCTTTTTTTATATTTTCTTCAATACATGTCTTCGCTCTTGGGAAGTCTTTGAGACTTTTACTTGCTAAATCACGTTGAAATATACGGTTTATCTCCAAAGCTCTTGATCAAGCCAAACGTCACTTCAGTATATTTTTTCCAAAACCTTACAATTTAATACGAGGTTTATGCAGATGCAATGAAAAACGTGAAAAAGATGTTTACTGCTAAAAGCGTCTTAGGAGAACCATACGTAAAAGTAGTCTAATTTCACTTAAACATTCAACAAACCGTCTAAGTATTTGGCCAAGAATCAACCAGCTTACATTATTGTACATTAGTAAACCATTACAAAACTCTTTCGACTTCATTTAAAAGTAAATGAAACACTTGTTTATGCAAAACCCTGGCAACTCTCAAATTGACTATTTTTGTCACAACTTTAATCTCATCATGGAAATCTTTTAAACACTATTTTGTGCACATATCGTTCCTCGTGTTTTGATACAATAAAAAGAAACAAAGAAATGACCATCAGCTTTTTGAAAACTGCTTTTAGAGGCACGATCGACCATAACTGAAACTATTTTTGATAAAGCTGAATTTCACAAAACACTTTAACAATACAATCACTTATGTGTTTCCCTGGCGTGTTTTGAGACGAATTCTCTAACTTAATCTGCTCCTCATGAATATAATCTCCGTGAAAATATCGTGCAGTAATAGCTAATCAAGTTGATGACGTAATATCGATAGTCTCATCAAGATAAAGAGGCGGAGGGGGGAAGCAGTGTATTTAAGTGTTCTTCGATTTGATTTTCTGTGTTAGCATCCATTTTCATAATTCTGTCTTTAACAATATTCCTATTTATTGTTAATTCATTTATACACTTTATAACAGCGTTATAAATTTTGATAGTCGTCAGATACAGAGTTCGGCAATAAAAACCCCTTCTATATTTTTCAGATTGACGAACATTTCAACAGAAAGCCACAAGAACTTTGGTCCAAATCATAATATTATCTAAAACAAAACCAAAACGGTACAAAATTAACTTCATAATGACATCATTATCACCTGTCTAACTTCATAGTTAATACGTAGCGAAGCAAAAAGAGTGGGGGGCTGTTCTTGCTGGTCAGGTTAGTTATGGTGGAAGAGGGAGTCATGTGCCATTGCAGTGTCACTGCATCAAACATTTGCCGGTATTTGCTCGGTTCGTCCAGAGTTACCCTTTGAGCAGTGTCCCAGTCCGTTCCCATCTCGGTGAGGTACTTTCTCATCCGCCATCACCATGTGGTATGTGACCAATGAATTCGAGCTGTCACCCCAGCCGGATACTCAAAGAAGAGAGTTCTCAGGCACATGCACAATAATTCCAATTGTCGTCGTAACCGACAGAGAGCAAACCGTAAGACAACCATTCCTTGAGCTATTGAACAATCTTCTCATTGAATTAGCATATAATTGGCTGAATATTCCACCGACACGTGTTCTCAAAAGAAATTCTCAGGTATTTAATGGGAAAACTAAACTGTACGGTTACCAATAGAATCTATTCGACAGACACTCACGCCATTCCTGTCAACCAAATTTCGCCTATAGGTCATCTTTGTTATCCAAACACATGCGACTTCACAGCTGATTGAACGATCAAGAATGTGAGAACACTTTTTGTAAATATTAACCCCTTATTATTCAGATTATTCGTGCAAACGTAAATCTTATCTATTCACATTGTTTTGAACTAATCACGCATTAATCTCGCAGCATCGAAATGTCAATGGTGCAATTGTTATTTCCTAGAAAAACATTGTAGTGGAGATGCGAAAGGCCAGATCCGACCAGTTTAAACGTAGTAATAATAGATTATTTCGACCAGATATTGTCGATTTAAATGCCAAAGAGTTAAAAGATCTATATATGTTGGCTGACGAGCACTCTGCTTCAATATTGAAACCACTGAAATGCATCTACTAGTTTCTCTCGTGTCCAAAATGAATATCAGATTTTTTCTGATTTTTATTGGTTTTTGTAGCTCATTTTCTTTTCTTTTAACCTTGTTAATTCCTAATTTCTTGAAACCATCTACGTTTATTATCCACAGTTAGTAAGAATTAATACTTAGTTTTAGATTTCCATCACTGTCTACAAAAGAAATTTCCATAAATCAAGAAAATATCGTGTATGGTATTTGCTACACCTCCCTATCGAATTCGTGTTTCGTTAGTGTGTGTGATGCGTTTGTGTGTGTGTGTTTGTATACGTGCGTGCTTGTGCGCGCGCGGTTGTGTGTGTAAGTGTATTTACATATACATATATTTATACATACATGTATATATGTGTGTATGTAGATATATATATATATATATAATATATATATATATATATATATATATATATATATATATATATATATATATATACATATACATATGTACGTACTTATATGTGTACTTGTATGAGGGGGAGAAATCTACCAGTCTGTCTAGCATTCTGCTCATCCATGCCTCTACCTCTTGTTATGTAAATATATGTCTGTGTGTATGCATGTACATACATTCATACATACAAGTGCACACACACAGACAAGTGCACACACACACATGTGCCTTTAAGTATTATATATCTTATGCGTAATATTTGCATGTGTGTATACATATATATAGAGAGAGAGAAAGAAGGAGAGAGAAATATCTGTCTGTCTAAATATATGTTTGTATGTATATAACTGTATGTATATATGTATATAACTCTATATATATATATATATATATTCCTATTTATTTATTTATTTATCTTTAAATATATGTATATATATATATGTATATACATATATATATATGTATGTGTCTATGTTTGCACGTATGTATGTACATACCTAAATTATAATAGACAGATAGATAGACAGATGATAGATAGATAGATAGATAGATAGATAGATAGATAGATAGATAGATAGATAGATAGATAGACAGACAGACAGAGACAGACAGACAGACAGACAGACAGACAGACAGACAGATAGATAGATAGATAGATAGATAGATAGATAGATAGATAGATAGATAGATAGATAGATAGATAGATAGATAGATAGATAGATAGATAGATAGACAGGCTGACAGACAGACATATGTGCACACATATAAAACAAAAGAACAATGGAGTGTGTAGTTTGTACAATGGTGTGAACAACACAATTCTGCATATTTGATTTGCTCTATTACGAACAACGACGACACAAACTTTTATTAGATAAATAAATGGAATACGAACAAAAATGGAAATGAATAATTCACTTGACATATATTGTGGTCTTTCTTTCGATTCTTAACCTTATTTCCATTTATTTTTTCGTCCTTTTGTGCAGCCGAACCACACTGGAACAGTACATCGAATTGTGTCTTCCGCCTTTTATGAAACATATTTCCGGTCTGTAATATACTGGCGTAATTGTATGTACGACATCTTTGAATTTTAATTTAAATCACTTAATGGTCGCATCGTTATGAAATTGGTTGGAGTTGCGAGATACGCGTGGTCGTCTGACTTGTTTTCGTAGTATGTGATTTTTTGATTCATCTACACGCGAATGCGGCTTCAGATGTCGCATATAGCTATGTCGGAACGACGCATAATTGTTACACACGCACACACATAGAAACACTCACAGCCACGCTGACAACCACACACACACATACGGAGGCACTCAATGCACACACTGAAATATATGTATATGCGTAAATATAAACGTACATATATACATATACACATGAATGTATATATATGTGTGTGTGTGTGTGTATACACACACATGTACCTATGTACATTCACAATCGTATATGCATTTATATGAATATATTCATAATTACACCCATATACACGCAAATACACTTCTACACACAGATACACACACACATTCTTAAATGTTCGAAAATGTGTATATATATATATATCTGTAAATAAATAATGGGACAATTATTCGGTTGGCATGATAAAACTCCGAGTTTCGGATGTCGGAGCCGAAAACCCGCACCGGCATCTCTTCAGTTATCGGTCCATCAAAAAATTATATATATATATATATATATATATATATATATACAGAATAATTGTCACATATATTTACAGATAAATTCCTCTATTTACATAATATCGAACTCTCTTTCATTCTTTTGTTGTCTTACCATTACCATATTTACATACGTACATATATATACATACATACATAATACATACATACGCTCTGATGAAGAGCGTAGGCTCGAAACGTAAAAACTTTCTCACTTTCCAAAGCGTCAACTTAATAGACCTGCATGTTGTTTATGCACCCATCTTCGTCTTTTGTTTTTCTGTAAATTTCAACTATATAGGCACAGGAGTGGAAGTATGGTAAGTAGATTACTCACATTGTTGTGGGATCAGTCCCACTGTGTGGCAGCTTGGGTAAGTGTCTTTTACTATAGCCTCAGGCCGACTAAAACCTTGTGAATGGATTTGGTAGATGGAAACTGAAAGAAGCCCATCATGTCTCTGTGTGTGTGTATGCTTGTGTCTGTGTTTCTCCCTCACCATAACTTGACAACCGATGCTGGTGTTATTACGTCCCCGTCACTTAGCGGTTCGGCAAAAGAGATCGATAGAATAAGTACTGGGCTTACAAAGAATAAGTCTCGGGGTCGATTTGCTCGACTAAAGGCGGTGCTCCAGCATGGCCGCAGTCAAATGACTGAAACAAGGAAAAGAGTAAAGAGTAAAGAGTATGGTTTTGTGAACAGAACGTGACGGAAAACTACAACAATAAGATATTAAGTCATAGAAATTTCCACTTTAGAAAATTGTCTTCCTAACTTTGCGACAGATGAATGAGTGATTGTAATTTTGCAATATAACTTAACTTATAACTTAACGGTTCGGCAAAAGTGACCGACAGAATAAGTACTAGGCCTACAAAGAATAAGTCCTAGGGTCGATTTGCTCGACTAAAGGCGGTGCTCCAGCATGGCCCCAGTCAAATGACTGAAACAAGTAAAATAGTAAAAGAGTATATGTATGTGTGTGCGTATGTACATATATATGTATATCTATATGTGTGTATAAAGTTAATCCCAACAAGAAAGCACAAAAAAACACAACAACACGAGGACGTGGAACAAATATAGTATTATTGGACGCTCAGGAAATAAGGAGGGTTTAACGTTTTGAGCGGAGCTCTTCGTCGGAAACATAGGAGAAGGAAAGATCCTGAGAAGGGAAGACAGAGGGAAAAAGTCGCCACCGGTACACACGCGGTCACATTTTGAATGTGTGTGTATATGTATATAGAGATACATATGTATATGTGTGTGTCTGTGTCAGCAATGTTAATAGTAATAAGTGGAGGCGCAATGGCCCAGTGGTTAGGGCAGCGGACTCGCGGTTTCGATTCCCAGACCGGGCGTTGTGAGTGTTTATTGAGCGAAAGCACCTAAAGCTCCACGAGGCTCCGGCAGGGATGGTGGTGATCCCTGCTGTACTCTTTCATCACAACTTTCTCTCACTCTTACTTCCTGTTTCTGATGTACCTGTATTTCAAAGGGCCGGCCTTGTCACTCTCTGTGTCACGCTGAATATCCCCGAGAACTACGTTAAGGGTACACGTGTCTGTGGAGTGCTCAGCCACTTACACGTTAATTTCACGAGCAGGCTGTTCCGTTAATCGGATCAACCGGAACCCTCGTCGTCGTAACCGACGGAGTGCTTCCACAATAGTAATAAGGATTATTACGGAGTTGCATAGCATTACCTTTAAATCTTTTAACAACCAATGCAGTTTCTTCAGGGTCTTTACTTAATATCCTTTAATTGTTTAAAAGTTTTCATTTATCTATTCTGCGTTGTATAATGTAGAGTCGTTTGTTCAATCTTCAATTGACGTTTTGACTGGACAGTCACTTATAGTCCATTATTTCGAAATATTTTGTTACTTAAATTTTTATTATTCACTAGCAGTATCGCCCGGCATTGCTCGGGTTTGTAAGGGAAATAACTATATAAGCATTTTTAGAGAGTTATAGCAAAAAAATGCATTAAAAATGGAATAAAAAATGATAATTTTTTTTTTTAATCGTTGACTCAGTGTCTTCAAGCCATGAAGTCGTTGTTCTAAAAGAACGCTGGTCTCCTTGACAACGCTTTACGACGTTGATTTCCTTACACTCCCTTCCCCACAGCTTCACGAGGGAGGGAAGAAGGGGGAGAAGCAACACAGGTGCAAGTGTGACCATGGACGCCAACTCCGCCGCCATCGACACACGAAAAATTATGCATTAAAATGGAATAAAAAATGATGTTAAATTATTTTTAAAATCGTAGACTCATCGTAGACGCGCGCTAATAGCCAGACGGGCTCGATATTAAACTAGTTAAGCAGAAGTTATCTGACATGGTGGACTGGAAGCCATCTGAATATTGGAAAGGAGTTACCTGTATCATGATGGTTCGAGCCGGGTATCAAATACCGATATCATGATTTAAGCTCAATATACTGTAAACACAGCAAAGGATCAAACACGTGACATGGATATCATGAATATTAAGTTACCCAAAACTGCAATATTTTTGGGTGGATCCCCAGTGAGGGTGATGTAAACCGCCTCACATCTTTGAACAGGGCCTTAGGCTCAATTCAGACGACTATGTGAAATTGCTGGAGACTGTGCGGAAGCCCTGGGTGGAGAAGACTGCTGCTGGAAAGCTCATTGTGCGGCAGCAGGATTCGGCTCCTGGGAATACCTCCGGAAAGAGTCAAAAGTGATCGACTGAGGATTTCTACGACTTCACCAGCTCCAATTTCTGGTATCGTAATTCCTTTAATTGTAGCCCTACAGACTATTATATGTGGATGCAACTCAGAAAGACACCAACCATTCTGCTTGCAATACCAAAGCCGAAGTGTTTGAAGATCAAGGTGTTTGAAGATCTCCCCAGAGTTACATTGGGTAACGCATGAGCCAGGCTCCGGGACCATTTTGAGGCCATGATGGAAGCACAATAATTTGCAATAAATGTTGAGTAAACTGTTATATTCCAACCATATTCTAGTTGGTATGTTTCTGTTTTTTTTAATATTTTTATTTTTCAATAGAATATTTTCATTTCTGTTTTTCCTCCCCTCTTATGCAAACTGTCAAATTTAATCCAAACACCTCATATATAATGGCGCTACAGTCCTTGATATAATAAGCCTAGAAAATTGTGTGTGTGTGCTCGCGCGTGTACGTATGTTTTGTGTATATATACATATATATATATATATAGAGAGAGAGAGAGAGCGAGGGAGAACAACACACACGTGTATTAGCATATATGTTTGTGTGAGTTAAAATATATAATACTTATATACAAACGAGT
>NW_021824000.1:0-2500 GCF_006345805.1 Octopus sinensis | reverse complement strand
CCACAACTTCCTCTCACTCTTTCTTCCTACTTCTGCCACAAAGCAGAGGAACCATGGTGTAACCCACTATGGTGTGGCAAACTTTCAGACCCTAGTCTAGATTGCGAATCCTTTGTACCCCAGGATGGTCCAGCTCTCCCCCCGTTCAAAGCCGCCGATTACAGAATGAGGATAACGACGTAGCTTTCGCGCCCGTGCAACCGCCAGTCTATCGCTTGTGGTGGGTGGATCTTCAAGTTGCCACACGCATTCTTAGTAGCTTAGAGTAGGCTCGAATTAGAGATTATTGTTTGAGGCTAGTGGCGTGATTCCTGATTGGAAGAAGAAGAGGAACAACAATAACAGCAACAAAACAACAATAACAACGACAATAATAATCCTTTCCACTAAAGGTACAAGGCGTGAAATTTGCGGGGAGGGGATTAGTCGATTACCACGACCCCAGTACGTAAATGGTACTTATCTAATCGACCAACGAAAGGATGAAAGGCAAAGTCGACCTCGGCGAAATTTGAACTCAGAATAATGACAATAATAATGGCTTCAAATGTTGGTAGAAGGCCAGTAATTTCGAAGGAGGACTAGGTTGATTGCGTCGACCCCAGTACTCAACTGGTACTTATTTTATTGACCCCGAATGGAATGGATGGAAGGTAAATCTGACTTTGACGGAAATTGAACTCAAACGATAAAGAAGGATGAAACGCCGCTTTTCAATAATAATTGGAAGCCAGAGGCCTGGAATTTTGGAGGACGGCATAAGTTGATTATATCGACCCCAGTGCGTAACTGGAACAGTGCGTAATCTGGAACATCGTAAAATAAAGTATCTTGCTCGAGGAGAAAACACACCACTCAGTCCTAGAATCGAACTCATGGCCCCCACCACTACCACTACCACCGCCACCACCACCACAACCACCACCACCACCACCATCACCATTATCACCGTCGTCGTCATCGACAATTTATTGGCCCCGAAAGGATAAAAGGGAAAGTCGACCTCAGCGGAATTTGAACTCACAACGCAGCGGCAGACGAAATACCGCTAAGCATTTCGCCCGGCGTGCTAACGTTTCTTCAAGCTCGCCGCCTTTGAATGATGATGATGATGATGATAAGGAAAAAGTAGCCCAACACAACATCAGTTAGCGCCAGCTTCACCATCGCGTCGCCCCACTCAAGAACTGTCGTCGCCACCACCACCATTATTGCTACACTGTATATATATTTCTTTACTACCCACAAGGTGCTAAACACAGTGGGGACAAACAAGGACAGACAGACGGATTAAGTCGATTACATCGACCCCAGTGCGTAACTGGTACTTAATTTATCGACCCCGAAAGGATGAAAGGCAAAGTCGACCTCGGCAGAATTTGAACTCAGAACGTAACGACAGACGAAATACGGCTACACATTTCGCCCGGCGTGCTAACGTTTCGCCCAGCTCGCCGCCTTCCATATGTGTACACATATAGTCACCTCGGTTCTACCACTTTCGACTTAGTGTAAGGACGAGTCAGTTGAAGAACGAGTAAGTTGAAGGACGAGATAGTTGAAGAAGGGGTACAGCGTTCCACCAACACTGGGCTTGTATACATTTTTAGCTCAGTAATCTGGAACATCGTAAAATAAAGTATCTTGCTCGAGGAGAAAACACACCACTCGGTCCTAGAATCGAACTCATGGCATTCATGGGCCCAACCATGAATTTAAGCATCATGGAATTTAACACCTGTGAGAGAGAAAGAGAGAGAGTGTGCCAGCGTGCGTGCGTGCGTGCGTGCGTGCGTGTGTGTGGTGTGTATGTGTGTTCTAACCAACACTGGCCTAATACTCATTTTCGGTTGAGTAAATTGGCGCAACGTGAAATGATGTACTTAGCTCAAGGAGAGAACGTACCGCCCGCTCATGGATATATATGTGTGTATATATCATTTGAAGGCTAAAACAATGCGAAGTGCATTGTGACCAGCGATGTGTAGCAACATCTGATAGCCTGGTTAGTCACGTGGTCACGTGATATATATATATAGAGAGAGAGAGAGAGAGGGGGGAAGGGGCAGAGAGAGAGGGAGAGGGAGAAGGAGAAAGAATGTTCTAACCAACACTGGCCTAATACACATTTTCGGTTGAGTAAATTGGCGCAACGTGAAATGAAGTGCTTAGCTCAAGGAGAAAACGTACCGCCCGCTCATGGAATTGAACTCATATGTATGCATGCATGCATAAACACACAAACACACACACACACATACACACACACACACATATATATATTCTTTTCTTCTCTGGACACAAGGCTCGAAATTTGGGGAAGGGGGCCAGTCGATTAGATCGACTCCAGTACGCAACTGGTAGTTAATTTATAGCCTCCGAAAGGATGGAAGGTGGAATTTGAACGCAGAACGTAAAGATAGACGAAATACTGCTGAACATTTCGCCCGGCGTGCTAAAGTTTCTTATTTCTTTATTGCCTGCAAGAGGCTAAATATAA
>NW_021823999.1:15000-20343 GCF_006345805.1 Octopus sinensis | reverse complement strand
ACGTATTGAGAAGAGCATCGTCGCTGTGAATTTCCTTTCCCTTTTTCCCCTCTTTATTTTCTGTTTACTTTATATATATATATATATATATATATATATAGGTAGGTAGGTAGAGAGAGAGAGAGAGAGAGAGAGAGAGAGAGATCAAAACAGTTTGATTCAAACTTTTTGGTACTCCGAGTTTCAAGCATGATGCCAGTCCTTACCCGTTGGACATTTGAATGTATGTATGTGTGTGTGTGTGTGTGTGTGTATGTGTATGTATAAATGCATATATGTATCTATGTATGTGCATTATGCATGTATGTGTATATGTATGTATGTGTCTGTGTACATATACTATGAATTCACTACTTTACTTTGTTTCTCTACGAAACAGGTGGTATTGTCTGGTGATGATCTCAGTGAGAACTCTCTGAAAGTTCTTGAATCAAAGACTGAACTGGAAGGGATATGCATTACAGGCAAGTACAGATTCTCCAGAGGTATGTCTGCAGCCGACATCATGAAGTCTCTCAGAAAATCCATGTCTCCTACTGTATTGTTTGTCACTCAAAGAGAAATGGATGAACTTCTGAGGAATAAGAAGGTTCCAGCTGATGAGAATTTGGTATTTATAACACCTGATGTTCTCTCTGATTCTGCGTCAAGCTATCCGAAACAAGTCAAGAACCTACTGACATTTCGAAATAAACCTACAGGTAAGAAGAGTGTTTTATGTTTGTGTGTATGTATATATGTATGTATGTATGTATATATGTATGTATGTATGTATGTATGTATGTATGTATGTATGTATACACACATACATAGGTGCATACATGCATACATACACACACGCATATATATACATACATATATACGTAGATTGGCCTGCTCGCTTAGCTGGCGGGGTGGCGTTATTTGAAGGCTAAAACAATGCGAAGCACATTGTTACCAGCGATGTGTAGCAACATCTGATAGCCTGATCGGTCACGTGATATATTCTATATATATATATATATATATATATATATATATATGATGTGTGTGTGTGTGTGTGTGTGTGGTGTGTGTGTGTGTGTGTATTTATATATACGTACATATATACATACATACAGACATATATAGACACATACAAACATGCACATATATCTATAGATATACATACATACATACATATATACATATATACACACATACATACAAATACATACACACATATATATATAAACACACGCACACACACAAACACATACCAAATCTACTCAAAGCTTTCGTCGGCCCAGTGCTATAGTAGAAGGCATTTGCCCATGATGCCGCTCAGTGAGATTGAACCCAGAACCATGTGGATTGGAAACAACTTAGTTACTACCCAGCCACGTCTGAGCCTAAAATAAACCTATCTAATTATTCTACCCCAGCAAATGTACATTAATTTTATCAGGACTAATATGTAATATGAAGCAAGGTGAAGTCAACGCTTTGCTGAAAAGGTTTAATAAGATGGAAACATATACAGAACTATCTCCCATATTTGTCTAGAAGTTTAACATGAATATTTGTAATATTTGTCATTTAGCTTCTCACGTCATAATTAATGTTAATTAGATTTTATTATTATTTCTACTCTACTAGTTATGCTGACACATAAATGTAACTGCTTTTTAAATCTTTCGTTTTTATTTGATATTCAGTCAACACAACAGCGTATTTAGACTACATGAGTTCACTCCGACCAGACGTTAATAATCTTTATGGCTTCTTCGAAGAATATTACCAGGACATGTTTCAGTGTGATCTGCCTAGAAACTACAAATTCGGCAAGCAGTGTTCCATGCCATTCCCACCAATCACACAATCACCGAATTTTTCGCTGGACAACATCATCAGTTCAACTATCAATGCCGTCTACATAACGGTCCAGGCGCTCGATATGACACTACAGCAACTGTGTGGTCAGAGCTACACAGACATCTGCTATGAGTTCTACGTGAAAGGGCGACAACAGGAATATTTATTGAGAAACCTGGACAAAGCCAAAGTCAGTAGTTCCTCTTTGTCTTCCGCGTTCCAGTTCGTTAACCGAGAAGGGAGTGGAGAGTATGACGTCATGCGATACGACGAAGCGGGTGTTCAGCAGAAGGTAAGATGTTACACACACACACACACACACACATATACTCGGTTTTCGAACAACTCTCATCACGAATAAATCGTACTTTATCGCCTGTCTTTCTCATATTCATTTAATACAGTGGTACCTCGGTTTAGGAACGCCTCTGATCACGAATAAATCGTGCTTTATATATATATATATATATATATATATATATATGGCCATGCTGGATCACCGCCTTTAGTCAAGCAAATCGACCCCAGGACTTATTCTTTGTAAGCCTAGTACTTATTCTATCGGCCACTTTTGCCGACCTGCTAAGTTACGGGGACGTAAGCACACCAGCATCAGTTATCAAACGATGTTGAGGGTACAAACACAGACACACAAACATATACACACACTCACATACATGCATATATATAGATATATATATATATATATATACGATGGGCTTCTTTCAGTTCCCGTCTACCAAATCCACTCACAAGGCTTTGGTCGGCTCGAAGCTATAGTAGAAGACACTTACCCAATGTGCCACGCAGTGGGACTGAACCCGGAACCCCGTGGTTCGTAAGCAAGCTACTTACCACACAGCCACTCCTACGCCTACTGTAGAATGGATTATTTCCAGAATGTTCACTCGTTACCGTTTCTTCACCAAACGCAGGAGTGGCCAGTTCCCCTTCATTTTTATACAATTTCACCTTTCATCTATTTCACGTTTTTGGTCCCACTCGTATCGTCGCGTCTGCCCTTGTGCCGTCCACTCTATATGACGGGACTTTGGGCCTAATAAAGAATTAAGAATACGCACACGTTTATAAAATCTGATATTTATTTTTGCCTTGCTTTGTTTTCTCGCAGGTCGGTACTTTTAATGGAATCAATCTACGAATGAATGACTTATCCAAATTCTACAGTTCCGTTGTCAGTACTTGCCTTGAGAAGTGTGACAACTGTGTACAAACGAGTGCTAACTTCACTTACATCCCCGGGGACATAGTGATTGCAGGTATAGTCTATTTGTTTTAGTACCAGTTACGCACTGGGGTCGATGTAATCGACTTAATCCCTTTGTCTGTCCTTGTTTGTCCCCTCTGTGTTTAGCCCTTTGTGGGCAGTAAAGAAATACATATAGGTGGCGAGCTGGCAGAAACGTTAGCACACCGGGCGAAATGCTTAGCGGTATTTCGTCTGTCTTTATGTTCTGAGTTCAAATTCCACCAGGGCCGACTTTACCTATAGGCGCAGGAGAGGCTGTGTGGTAAGTAGCTTTCTTACCAACCACATGGTTCTGGGTTCAGTCACACTACGTGGAACCTTGGGCAAGTGTCTTTTACTATGGCCTCGGGCCGACCAAAGCCTTCTGAGTGGATTTGGTAGACGGAAACTGAAAGAAGCTCGTCGTATATATATGTGTGTGTATGTGTGTGTGCGTGTGTATGTATCTATCTATCTATCTATCTATCTATCAATCTATCTACCTACCTATCTATCTATGTATCTATCTATCTACCAATCTATCTATCTATCTACCTATCTATCTATCTATCTATCTATCTATCTATCTATCTATCTATCTATCTATCTATCTGTCTATCTACCCACCTATCTATCTATCTATCTATCTATCTATCTATCTATCTATCTATCTATCTATCTATCTATCTATCTATCTATCTGCATATATGTAGTATAAATTAGTCCCTTCATTATCTCGTACAAATTCGACCATCACTAACATAATTCAAATTTGTAATCGTCATAAATTCATAAATTCAAATCTAATCGGGAAGGGCAAAAATAATTTTCCCCTCTCCCTTTCTCTCTCCACTTCCTCTTCTCTTTCTTTCTTACTCTCCTCCTCTTCTCTCTTCCATCTCGCGTCTCCATTTTCTCCTCCCCCTCCCGCTCATACTTTTTAATTCTCTCCATTTCCCCCTCTCCTCTCTGCTCTCCGCTTTTATGAAACTCCTTTTTCCTATTTCCTTTCTCTTTTTCTATTTCCAGGCGTCTTCGATGTCCACCACAAAGGCTCAAGCCTGTTTTCCTGTGGAAACATTAAACTCTACAACGGTTTTCAGAACCTGGAAGCCTTTAACTTCGCCATTGGAGAAGTCAATAAAAAAGCAGGAATATTTCAAAATAAACTGAGGGGTGTCCAGTTGGGAGGTGTCGGTCTAGACAGCTGTGACAACGACGTGATGGCTGCCAACTTGGTGTCTAACCTAAACAATGGAATGATGAAGGTCACCAAAAAAACCGTACCTCTGAATCCCTCCGACATCTACGCCTACATTGGCGGCGGAACGAGCGATTCTTCGATTTATTTGGACCGAATACTGCGCTCTATGCAAATACCTCTCGTTGGGTACGGGGCTACGACTACACAGCTGAACGACAAATATGAATTTCCGAATTTCCTTCGGACGGTACCAACGGACGATCGTCTAGCGAAGGCCATTGTGAATTTTCTGAAGCACTATAAAATTCCTTATATTCAGATTGTTCATTCTTCAAGCAGTTTTGGCGCAAAGGGTGCCGAAGTATTCAAAGAATATGCGCTGGAAAACAAAATCTGTGTGGCCCAAACTGTCCAGTTCATAGAACAAGGAATATCTGCGTCTGACAGCGCCAATAATGTCATGAAAACCCTGTTGAATAAACCGCTCGCAAATACAGTTGTCATTTTTGCAGAAGTTCTTTATACCCACGAATTACTAAAAATCCTTAAACAGGAACCAATAGGGATCCGAAATAATTACAAATTCATCGCCGCAGGACTTTGGGGTCAGAGACTCGATGTTATAGAGGGCGTTGAAGAGGTGGCAGCTGGTTCGGTAACCATAGCTGTCGACGGCATAGACATCCAAAAATTCGATATGTACCTCAATTCCAAGATTCCAGAGAACGAGAGAGACAACCCGTGGTTCACTGAATACTATGAAGGTTTATTCGACTGTTATCTGGCAAAACCGAAAACTAATCTAAGAACCAAGTGTAGCGATTCACTTAATAGGGTGACCAAGTCTGAGAAATACGCTCAAGATGACAGCGTTTTGAATGTGGTTAACAGCGTGTTCGCGGTGGCACTGGGCATAGACAAGACTTTGGTTGATCTCTGTGGTGTAAACTATACGGGATTGTGTAGTGCTTTTAAATCCGCCAACAGTAATTATCAACTGTTCAACAATATAAAGAACGTCCAGTTTAAGGAATTCTCCGATGTCATATTTAAATTC
>NW_021823999.1:0-10000 GCF_006345805.1 Octopus sinensis | reverse complement strand
CTCATTGCCTATCCGATCCGCGGTGGAACTACAGGTCTAGGATTCTTGTTTTTAATCGGTATTCTTGGAATTTATGGCGTTAATTTCGCGTTCTTTGCCCAAGCGAGCATCACCGTTTGTGCAGCCAGAAGGTCAGATGCAAATAATTTTCTTTCATTTTTTTCTTTACTTTCAAAATACGTTAAATTCTTCATAGCTCTGTCCGCGTACGTGGAAATAGACGTCATTGGCTCTGTCTATATATATATATGTGTGTGTGTGTGTGTGTGTGTGGTGTGTGTGTGTGTGTGTGTGTGTGTGTATACATATATATATATATATACCGGAGTAAACACATAAATGTGAAACAAGGTGGAAAAAGAGTACTCAAATACCAGGAGTAGTGTAATATGCTTTATTTAAAAGCCGGTGTTTAATCATCTCATAATAATGACTTTCACCTTGAAGTTTGCTCATACTCCGATATTTACACTGATACACACCGATTGTAATGTGTTATACTCTGTTATACTTTGTTATGCTTCTACCATTAAAAAAGTTTACTGACGAGCGCTTTCTTTCGTTGAAACTAGGTTCACCACGGCTGTCGTTTATGCTATCTGCTTTGCCTGCTTATGTGTAAAGTCTGTAGACAACTGGAGATACAGTAGTAATGAGATCGATAGCCACGACTACCGCCGACTGTCCAGTAGCCTAGCACTGGGTATTGTTACGCTACTCATCGTTCTCGTGCAGGTAAAGTTATAACATTTATGTTTTTTGTATACATCCAGCATGAATGTATAAACTGGTGCTCTGTCGGTAACGACGACGAGTGCTCCAGTTGATCCGATCAACGGAACAGTTTGCTCGTGAAATAAACGTTCCAGTGGCTGAGTACTCCACAAACATGCGTACAGGTAAAATATTGGGTTGTCCGGAAAGTTCATGCCGATTTTTAAAGGAAAGAAAAAGGTCACTAAAACCATGCCATACATTTTTAATCAACCAAATATGAACCATTTTGTTGCACAATGCGTCTCCATCTTTCCTTTAACTTGAAAATACCCTCTTCCCAGAACTGAGGTGGTTTCGTGGCAAAGAATTCATCAAGCTATCTTTTTACGTCATCCAAGGAATTGAAATTTTTACCTTTAAGACTATTCTGCAGAGACCTGAATAAGTGGAAATCCGAAGGAGCAGTATCTGGTGAATATGAAGGGTGGGGTAACACATCCCAGCCAAGGTGGAGCAATTTTTGTCTGGTTCCCAAAGCATCAAGTGCCGAGAATGAATTTTCTTATCTTCCATTTTAAAGGGTTACAGAATTAACACAGGTTATAGGAACGTAAACCTTCTTCCGCGAAAAGATAGCTTAAACTGTGCTCTATTTATTTTTAGCACAGTAAGACTGCGCTTCCCCTTCTTCTTCTTCTTCTTCTTCTTCTTCTTCTTCTTCTTCTTCTTCTTCTTCTTCTTCTTCTTCTTCTTCTTCTTCTTTTTCTTCTCCTTCTTCTTCTTTTTCTTTTTCTTCTTCTTCTTTTCTCTCCTTCTTCTTCTTTCTTCTTCTTCTTCTTTCTTCTTTTCTTCTTCTTTCTTCTTCTTTTTTTTTCTCCTTCTTCTTCTTTCTTCTCCTTCTTCTTCTCTCTTCTTTTTTCTCCTTCTTCTTCTTCTTCTTCTTCAACTACTACTACTACTACTACTACTACTACTACTAGAGAGAGAGAGAGAGAGAACGAAAGTGATAGAGAGAAGGAAAGTGTGAGAGAAGGAAAGTGTGAGAGAAGGAAAGTGTGAGAGAAAGAGAGAAAGAGTGAAAGTGGGAGAGTGTGTGTGTGTGTGTCGTTGTACTTTGGGTTGGTCTTTTTGTCAATAAACACACGTATTGGTTGAACATCACTTCAGTTTTACTATTAGACAATCAGTTGATAAACGAAGTATTGATTTTAATGTGTGCGTGTGTATTTATATGTATGTATGTATGTATGTATGTATGTATGTATGTGTGTGTGTGTGTGTGTGTTTCTTTATGTACATACGCATGTATATAGAATCATATGTATGTAAAATTTTTTTCACTTCCTTTGTTTTTCCAGGTCATCCTAAACTCTGAATGGCTGCTTCTTGTCAAGCCTTCAACAGTGACCCTATACCCTACGATGAGCGTGCGCAGAGGTTCTCCAGATACCCTCATCAAACTGCGGCACGACTACGAATGGTGTACCCCAGCAGACTCCTACGACACCGGCATGGCCCTTTCTTTCATATTTGTCATAATTCTCGACATTTTCGCCATATGCTTCGGTTCGTTGCTCTGGGACAACGAGAAGAACTACTACGAGTCGCGCTGGATCGTGGTCGCTTGCCTGTGTTCCAGCAGTTGCTTCCTCATCTGGATGGTAGTCTCGACCTCTTCCAATGCAGTGTTCCGCGACCCAGCTGTAGCTATCGGCAACTTCATCAACGCCACCGCGCTATTGGTCGTCATGCCACTGCGCAAAGCCATTTTGTTAGTGAAAATCAAACAGGAAGTCGAGGAAGAGGAAGAGGAAAAGGAGAAACCGTATTCTACGATATATCGTGAGTATAAAAGATTTCCAGGCGTGACCATCCTGTCTTTTATTCAGGCACAGTGTACCTAGAACAAACAGTCTCATCAAGTATATGATGTCTTTCGTAGGCTTTAAACCAATGTAACTTTCGTTGGGGAATGTCATGTCTGAAGCTTTTTTCTTGTTCAGACGTGGCTGTGTAGCCACAGGCAAATAGCTTACAGTAGGCGTGGTTGTGTGGTTAAGAAGCTTCCTGCCCAACCATGTGGGGTTCCTGCCCCACTGTCCGGCTCCTCAAGCAATTGTCTTCTACAATAGCTTCGAGCCGACCAAAACTTTGAGTGGATTTGTTAAGCGGAAATGTAATATGAAGGAGCTTTTGCTGCTGTTTCTAGCATATCGAGTGTCCAGGTGAAATTTCAGCATGCCAAGCCTTTCTGAATACATCTATTACCAAAGGTGCTTCAGTCATGACCATCACGTCTTATTGTATAGCTAACAATACGTTGCTTATTGTGTCCTATTTTTCTACCCTTTGCAAAATGGTAAGGCTGATCCCAAGAAACTTTATTGCTGTTTGCAGCAGGTCAATTGAACCGTGTAGAAACGCTCTCATTCGAAACAGAATATTTCTTGGTAATCTCTTTTTCGCTCGCCTCGAGCGAATAAATGTTCCGCTAACATCTTAATTTAATGTCTCACCTCGTACATTTCAACGAAATAATTTGCATTTATTCTGCTGGAATGTATTTAGAATAAACAGACAAATTATCGTTCCAGATCTCGCTCTGCACAGCACAAATAATGATTTTTTTTTATCGGTTGGCAGATATAAGCACTGATCAGAAAAACAGTTGTGTTCGCTGACATTAGAAACAAAGCCAGTGGCTCGTTTAGGCTCACGGGTCCGGATGTTTCTCACTGATGAGACAGAACATGTCGAAACACTGGTGAACCAGAAACCCTTGCGCCAATGAGCAGCGAGAGTTATGAGCATATTGTCGCCGTAAAAAGGAGAAATCGTTCTCCTGTGGCGAACACAACAGCGACTAACATATTTGCATTTGAATCTAGTGAAATGTATAAAGAATAAATATGAAAATCATTATCATTTAATTAATAATTGATTGATTAATTGATTCGATGATTGATTTCAGACAACATTGACAACAACAAAGTGTTCAGTGATTATACAGGGAACCGCTACTCAGAGAAGTTTGCTTAACAGTCTCCAGGACCACGCAGCCTTCTTTCAACTGACTGACAAGGTAAATAAAATCTTAAATAAACGGCCATTATTTTCCATCTTCCATTTATAGAGAACTCAATTTTGTTGCTTCAATTAAATAAAAAAAATATGTATGTATGTATGCATGCATGTATGTATGTATGTATGTATGTATGTATGTATGTATGTATGTATGTATGTATGTATGTATGTATGTATGTATGTATGTATGCATGTATGTATGTATGCATGTATGTATGTATGCATGTATGTATGTATGTATGCATGTATGCATGTATGTATGTATGTATGTATGTATGCATGTATGCATGTATGTATGTATGTATGCATGTATGTATGTATGTATGTATGTATGTATGCATGTATGTATGTATGTATGCATGTATGTATGCATGTTTGTATGCATGTATGTATGTATGTATGCATGTATGTATGTATGCATGTATGTATGTATGCATGTATGTATGCATGTATGTATGTATGTATGCATGTATGTATGTATGCATGTATGTATGTATGCATGTATGTATGTATGCATGTATGTATGCATGTATGTATGTATGTATGTATGCATGTATGTATGTATGCATGTAAGTATGTATGTATGTATGTATTCCAGTGGGTGACAGCTTCGAAAAGAAAGCTTGTCCGGCCATTCAGAATACAGTACGCAAAGATAAGTCTGGGAGTGCTTAGTTCCCGATGAGCCAGAAGCAAAATAGAAAATATTTTATGATTTTTATGGATTATATGTGTGTGCCTGTGTGTATGTGTGTATGTGTGTGTGCGTGTGTGCGCGCGCGTATGTATGTTTCACGAATGCTCGTTGTTTACGCCAAAAAATGTAACCTTTACACTAAGATTTACGATGCACTTCTCTCCTCTACTGAGTAATTTTCCTCTGGCTTATAAATTGAAAATATCACGCACACACACACACGTTCACTCATACATACGCACACACATATACATAAATACTTACATACATATAATATAAATTTGTTTACATACCTTCTATAATAGAACAATCAATACATTTCTTTCCATATCTGCCATCTTTGAAGGCCAAGTGGTGTTAGTTAACTGTGCGGTTATATAATATACGGTGTGAAACCGGTTGGTAAGATTCGCTGGAATGGATCTATAATTTTCCTCTGGCTTATAAATTGAAAATATCACGCACACACACACACGTTCACTCATACATACGCACACACATATACATAAATACTTACATACATATAATATAAATTTGTTTACATACCTTCTATAATAGAACAATCAATACATTTCTTTCCATATCTGCCATCTTTGAAGGCCAAGTGGTGTTAGTTAACTGTGCGGTTATATAATATACGGTGTGAAACCGGTTGGTAAGATTCGCTGGAATGGATCTATAATACTGTATAGTTTGATTAATATACCCACTCTATTGATAAACATACGAGTGCATATTTTTTCTGGCTTATAGATTATTAGACGACTATAAACGGTCAATTTCTTGCGGATAATAAGGATATACGTTCGTGTATTTATGAGGATGTCTGTCTTTCTGTGTATGTGGGTGCGTGTGTGTGTTAGGATACACGAGTGTCTATATCTTTTTGTATATGTATGTGTAGTTAATGCTCATTCGTATCCCATATATTTTTATTAATCCATAATGTTTTTCCTTTTATACTTTTAGAATTTCTGGTAATCCTGAATGTGACGTACGTAAAGCAGAAAAAAGTCAAGATTGAAATAATACAAAAGAACTATTCAAACAATGAAAATTTAATTAATTACAAAATAACCATAACAATAACAACTACGACTTAATGACAATTGAAATAAGAAAAACAATTCGCTGATCTCTCCAAACTATTTCGAAGCGTTCCAATCAGCAACAGAATTCGGTCGTAATATGACATTATAAAACCATTTTGACAGCAACTAATCCGAGACAGCCTGTAATTTTATGATGCAATTCCATGTTTGAAAGTGTTTTTATTTAAATTAAATATTTTTCTAAAGAACTGATTTTTGTTTAGTTATGTTCCAAACAAAAACTTCATATGACGAATATATATTTTTTTACTAAATCTCTGTAAAATTTTGATTTTTAAAAATTAATGGAAACATAAAGACAATATTTTTTTTTCTCATTAGAAATATGGCCTCGATAGGATGGAAGTTAAAATGCCATTCTTCTAAATTACTTTTAAATATTGTATCAGTATCGGTTGTATATATTCTAAAGTTGAAAGTTGGTGGTCCGACATCTCGAAATAATATCGTTCTTATAAAAACCACGTCTTTTTACTTTCTGAGTCAAAATCTGGCAGAAGTCAAGTTTACCTTTCACCCTCTCAGACAGATAACTATCTTACTTCTGGGATTATCTTACTTCTGGGATTGATAAAAACAAAAGTACCAGCCAAAATAATAATGAAGTCAATTGTCCCTCATCACAAGTGTCTGTTCCTGTGCGTCTATTCCTAGCACTAAGCTTTATTAAGAGAATACAGCCATATATGGACTTCTTGAACTGAACTTTATTAAGAGAGTACAGCCATATATGTACATCTAGTATTGAACTCTATTAAGAGAGTACAGTGCTATGCGTACTTTTAGTACTGAACTCTAAGAAAGTACAGTGCTATGTGTACTTCTAGTACTGAATTCTAAAAGAGTACATCGCTCTGTGTACTTCCAGCTCTGAGCTCTAAGAGAGTACAGTCTTATGTGTACTTCTAGCACTGAACTCTATTAAGAGAGTACAGCGCTGTGTGTACTTCTAGCACTGAGCTTTATTAAGAGAGTACAGCCATATGTGTACTTCTAGCACTGAACTCTATTAAGAGAGTACAGTGTTGTGTGTATTTCTAGCTCTGAGCTTTATTAAGAGAGTACATTACTGTGTGTATTTCTAGCACTGAACTCTATTAAGAGAGTACAGTGCTGTGTGTACTTCTCTTTATGGACTTTATTATGGTGGTAGAATCTGTGCACACTTCTAGCATAAACTTGTACTTTGTTTTAAACAACCCAGCAGAAGAAAGAAAAGTAAAAATGGTGGGATTTGGATTCAAAACGTAGAGGGATCGTAAACTACGTGTCACAATATGTTTTCCCCGATGCTCTGCCGATTCTACCATTCACCAAATTGTATTGTAAATAATTATAATAAAAATAAACTATTACAATTTTTTCTGTGTAACTGAAAGAACTAATCCTTTCAAGGCCTGAAATTTGGAGGAGGGGAACAGTCGATTACATCGACCCCAGTGTTTCACTGGTTCTTAATTTATCGACCCCGAAAGGCTGAAAGGCAAAGTCGACCTCGGCGGAACTCAGAATGTCAAGGCGGACGAAATGCCTTGACATTCTGAAGAAGAGATGTCGAACCTTCTCTTCTATTATTTTAATATTTGTTCATTTATTTTCATCATCATCATCATTAAGACGATGAGCTGGCAGAATCGTTAGCACGCTGGGCGAAATACTGTCGCTATGTTCTGAGTTCAAATTCCGCCTAGGTCGACTTTGCCTTTCATCCTTTAGGGATGGGACGATAATCTCAGTACTAGTGAAACATTGGGCTCGATTTGATCAACTATCTTCCCCCATCACCAAATTTCAAGCTTTTTGTTATTATTATTATTATTATTGTTGTTGGTGTTGTTGTTGTATCTTCATGTAATACAACACAGACATTTAAATGGGTAGAGTTTTTCTAAGGATATGAGCAGTACTTGTCAGCACAATCTTTTGGATTTCTCTGAGACATGATTCTTCTGGGCTTTTATCTAGATGTTTCTGACATCCCTTTATCATTATCATTATTATTATTATCATTATTATTATTATCATTATTATTATTATTATTATTATTATTATTATTATATTATTATTAGTTAGTAGTAGTAGTAGTAGTAGTAGTAGTAGTAGTAGTAGTGGCGAGCTGGCAGAATCGTTAGCACGCCGGGTGAATTGCTTAGGCCATGACCTTCCCCGAAGAGGAAACGGCTGTGGCCTTCTTTGGAGCAGGTGCAGGAGAGTGTTTCCACTACATGGATTGTCTTTTCATCTCTGGTTCGAAGTGTTGATCCCAACACTCATTCCGGCTTAGAGAACGTTCCAGGAAACCCGGTTGGACCTGCCGGAAACAGCATCAGATTTTCCCTGCGATGTGATCAACCTGGTGCGCTTTTGATCAGGTGTCACAAGACGTGGCACTCCTGAGCAAAAACTAACGTCATACCAAGTTCATTGTGCAGAATATTCTCAACTCTCTCACAGGATATGCTAATGATTTTGATTGTGTAGTTTATAGCCAATCGTAGTACTCATCACCGAGTGGTGAACACGATCAACGTTTTTCTCCTAGGTTGCAGTACGTTCAGACCATGAGTCACCTTCAAAACTCTCCCTTCCATTCTTAAATTCATCTACCTCCTTTTGCATTGTTGATAAAGCTGGAATGTCATTCCCCAATGTAGCAACCACGTCAGCATGAAGGTCTTTAAGAGCTAAACCCCACTTTTTTCTACAAGAACTTGATAATACCATGATACCAGATTTTCTGCATTTTCAAGAGAAGTCGCAACTGGTTACTTTTGAAATCTTCTTTGAACAGTCAGATGTCAGTTTACCTGGAAAGAAACGATGCAGTTATTAATAAGAGGGATTGGAATTAATGCATGCAAGATTTCACAGCATCACTCCTTCATAATCAGCCTATGAACATTTCAACCCACCCTCGTGTGTGTGTGTGCGTATATTTATTATATATATATATATATATATATATATATATATATATATATACTTATATATACACATATATATATCTATATATATATATATATATATATATATATATATATATATATATATATATATATATATATTCTGTTTTGCCTGGGGAGAGTCATTTTCTTTTTGTGCCTTATAATTTAACACACTCACCGGTAAGGTTGCAAGACGCAACGAAAAATTTAGGAAAATAAAAATAAAAAATACGTGGAAATTTTACCGGTGAGTGTGTTACATTATAAGGCGCAAAAAGAAAATGATTCTCTCCAGACACAACAGAATATGCTTCAACACACGAACTCATACAAAGAATCTTGCAAACCAAATCCCAAAACGAAATATATATATATATATATATAGTAAAGTTTATTTGCCAACTGAATGTGGCAGCCCTATACAAGATCGATGTTACTACTGTTTCAAGGTGTCCATCGTCACACAGTTTGTGTCTGTATAGTATAAGCAATGGAAGTTTATCGCTCCCATCTCTAGCCCTCGTGATACTCAAAGACCTAGTAATGTATATATATATATATGTATATATATATACATCGCATATATTAAATACAGTCGTTGACTAAAATATGTTAAAGTACGAAGACATTCTCTGCGCTCGTCTTGATACGGACGTGGGAGGACATCTCGAAGCAAGAATAAGGTTGGGTGGAGTCTCCCTGACAAATAACGCGTGTGAAAACGACGATGAGCTATGAATGATGTGATCGGGTCGTGGGACTCGTAGAGTTATTTCTTTATGTTATTTCATTGTGTGTCACCAGCCGAAAATACTGGCTTCGTCCTTCAGAGTTCTGATTTGTAAGAACAGAAATAGCATTGAAAACCTGACTAATTTCCTTCCCCAAGCTCTTAAAGACACCTGTGTGAGTGTATATATATTATATATATATATATATATATATATATATATATATGATATATATATATAGATATATATATATATATAGATCTATATATATATGATAGTATGTATGTATGTTAGTATGTATGTATACATAGATATACATATATAATATTATATTGTATGTATTTATATATATATATATATATACATATTTATATATATATGTATGTATGCATATATATATGTATGTGTGCGTGTATATATATATATATACATACATACACACACACACATATATTCTTTTAAATTTTCCTTCTTTAACTTCTTTCAGTCATTTGACTGTGGCCATGCTGGAGCACCGCCTTGAAGGGTTCTACTCGAACAAATCGATCCCAGAGATTTATTTTTGAAGCTTAATACTTATTCTTGCCTAACCGCTAAGTTACCGGGATGTAAACACACCAAAACCGGTTTTCAAGTGGTGATGGGGGGTCACAAACAGACAAAAAAGTCACACACCCAGATATACATACATGCATACATATCTATATGCAATGA
>NW_021823998.1:0-20391 GCF_006345805.1 Octopus sinensis | reverse complement strand
ATTCTTACTGCTGCCGGCAGCTGTGGTATAGGTAGTGCGTGTCGTGATAATTAAGATGGTAATGATTGTGATGTCGCTGGAGGGGGGCAGTGGAGAGGAAGGCGGGAATGCGAGGTGAGGAAGTATCGGTGGTGGTAGTGGTGGGGGTGGGTGGCGGTGGGATGCTGATGTGGATGGACGTTTAATTTTCGCTGACATTCACTTCTACCTCCTCCTGTCCCTCATCATATTTTTGGTCATCATCAATTTCACCGCCATTTTCGCCAACGCAGCCCTCGCCGCTGTTATGAACATCTTCATTATCATCAGCAGCACCACCATCACCGCCACCATTATCAACACCATCGTCATCACCCTATCCACTACCATTATCAACATTATCACCATCATCAACACCACTACCTTCATCATCAGCGTAACCAACTCCACTTATCACCACCACCGCCACCATCAACAATAGCATCAACAATAAGAATACATATGAAGTTGTGGTGGTGGTGGTATTTGGAGAAGAGGGAAGGGGAAGGGATAGTGTATTTGCAGTATATTGGGTGGGGTCGGGTTGTGTGGAGTGGGGAGAACAAGACGAGGGAGTGTCGAAATGTCCAGATGTTCCTTGACCATTTGTCCCCAGGTGGACATTTAGAGGGGAAGACGTGTGTGTGTGTGTGTGTGTGGTGTGTATGTATGTAGATGTATATGTATATATATATATATATATATATATATATATATTACACACACACACACACACACATATATTATATATATATATATATGCGTGCATGCATATGTGTATATGTATGTTCTTTGTAAATCAGTGTGTGTATGTTTGTATGCGTGTGTATGTATGCATCAGATGGAGTGTGTGAGAGGCTCGCCTGCCTTATGGAACAGAGTTGTTGGAAGTTCAGTAGTGGTGGTCGTGGTGATTATATTGGTATGGTGGCATTCTTGTTGTTGTTGTTAGTGTCGAAGACGCGTGGCTAAGTGGTTAGGATAAATGGCTTTCGATCGTAAGGCCGTGAGCTTGATTCCTGGTATCAGGTTATCTCTTTGAGTAAGACACTTTATTTTTTTCACGTTGCTCAAGTCAACTGAGTTGGCAAAAATGAGTTGTGCCCGTAAACTAAGGCCCCAGCTTTGTCACATCCTGTATCACCCTGAATCTTCCTGAGAACTACATTAAGGGTACACGTGTCTGTGCATTCAACCACTTGCACATTAATTTTGCGAGCAGGCTGGTCAGTTGATCGGACCAACGCTCGTCGTGTATCCGACGGAGTACCAGTTTTAAAGTTCTGTTGGTGTTATTGTTTGTTCTTGGTACAGCGATGGTCACCACTACCACCATCACTGACCATCATCATCATCGCTGCATCACCCTGAGGTTTTTGTATGATCGCTCGACTTATTAGAAATAGTGACCGGATTTTCCTCAAATCACATCGTATTGTTTTTAGAGCGGACAAGGTATTTAATGCGGTCCTGAAAAAAACGAGGAGTTGGTCACGGCTGAAATGAATTTCATTATATGCTGACTGGATCATGGCTGACCTTGGGCTAAACGTCCAGAAATATCATCACAACAACCTCTCTCCTTCCCTATAGCCATCACCACATTCATCCCACCACTTCCCCCTCCACACAGCCGTCTTTCTGTTAAATTCATCGATCTGTGATCAATAGATTTTTCTGGAAAGAATCAATTATGAGGCCAGGGTGGGTGTGGTCGGGTATTTAGATAGGCGTAGGGGGTGCGGTTCTTGGACCGTCTCATCTGACCGAGGGTTATACGGGAACTATGCTGTGTGTATTCCCTATGAGGGAGCAGGAAACGAGGGGTTAGCGATAGGGTGAATGCTGGTGGGGGCGAGTGAGGGTGGGAGGTTGAGTGAGGGGGTGAGTGATGTGGGGGTTGGGTGAAGGTGAGTGAGGTTGGGGGTTAAGTGTTGTTGAGGGTTGAGTAAGGTGGGAGGCTGAGTGAGGTGGGGTGGTTGAGTGAGATGGGAATAAACGGTGGTGGACATAGTAGTAGTAGAAAAAGGAAGGGGTGGTGGTAGTAGCGTTAGTGATTGAGCTACATGTAGCAGTTGTAGTACTGGAGGTAGTTGTGGCAGTAGTAGTAGTAGTAGTAGTAGTAGTAGTGTGAGGTGATGGTGATGGTACCAACACGCCACCACTACCTCTTCCTAAGGTACCAACGCCACCAACACTTCTACCGACACCGTCTCCATCACCATCCCCGCAACCACCAGTTGGCGGGTCATACTGATCATAATGGCGGTGGTAGTGGAGGGAGTTGTAGTGATTCGGTGGTGGTTGCGATGGTAATAGCAGTGGTGGTGGTGGTGGGAACACAGCGAAAGTGAAGAGTGTGTGGCTGGATAATGTGGAGGCGGTGACGGTTGTAGTGGCGGAAGAATTGGCACTTGTGTCAGTGGTTGTAGTCATAATGGTGGCGCTGGTGCCAGTAGTAGAATTGGTGGTACTGGTGGTGGCGGTGGTGTTGGATAGCATATTAGTGTATTTGACCAGTGCAAATATTTGGTCAATGGCGGACGGAGGTCATTGGCCAGAATTATGCGTGTCTAGAGGACGATAGTGAAGTTGGAAGCGGTGGTGGTGATAATGAGGAGAGGTTGTGTTGATGACCAGTGGAAGGTTGTGGTCAGCGACAGTGAGGGATGCGGTAAAGGGAAGACAGGTCTGCAGGGACCTTGGGGGCGGTGATGAGAAGTTGTATTGGAAAATGACCAGTAGATGACTGGTCAGTGCTGCCATGGACGGAGGGAGGGACAGAAGAGAAATAATATTTTAAGTGGGGGTTGAATAGCACAGAGTTTACATGATGGGGACAAAACCTTGACCACTGGTGGGTCTGGTAATAACCCGAAGTGTCACAGAGAAATCATGATGGTGTTGGTGGTAGGGGCCAGTGGTATTAGTGATGGTGGTAGTGTTAGTGGTGATGGTGGTGGCTATCGTGGTATTAGTTCGGAACACTCAAGTAGTGTATATTGACCAGAGGCATTTTATCCAATACAAATTACTGTGCTGGTCAGTAGTGGATATTGCTGGTCAGTGGCTGGAGGAGTTTGAAGTAGTGCTACTAGTAATGTTTGTGGTCATCATGGTGACGGTTAAGCTGTTGTTGTCATTGGTGATGGTGTTCGTGATGATGGCGGTTTCTTTAAAATTTTAGTGTCCTGGTTTGACCAGGGGTTTACGTAACTAATTCAAAATCCTCGACGCCGGTGAGAGGTTAATGGTCAAGTGGCCGGAGAAATTTAGAGAGACGGTAATAGAATAATGTTTGGAAATTAAACTGAGTGACCAGGGGGATATAAGAAACACCGAAAGTGTTGGTCACAATTCCGATAGGATCTGTAACAGGGAAATGTTTATTGATTAAGGGTGGCGGGCGTCATCGTCTGTTTAAGGTGTTGGCTAGAAGTGGTGTCTGTTGTGCATACAATTGGGTGAGGGTGAAAGATGGTCAGTGGCCGAAGAAATAAACAGAGATGGTAGAGGAAGAATATTTTGCTGGGATTATGGAGAAACTGAGGACAGCAGCTGGATGACCAGCAGAAAATTTGTGAGAGAAGTGGTTAAAGAAATTTTAAAGGAATAAGGTGGAAAGAGAATTAGTCGGGTGGAATGTGACCATAAATGGTGTGAGCAGCGTACGGTGTTGGTCAGTGCTGGGGGATTGAATTATAGCCAGTGGCTGGAATGGTATGGAGAGATGTTAGACGGAGAGTATTTAAGAAGGCTGTAGAACAATCATAAATTACATGAATGCTAATATTAGTCAGTTGCTGAAATGACTGGGGTGGCAAGGAGGGGATGGTGGATACAGAGATATTTAGTCAGGTCCACAGAGTCCAAAGGCTGCTTGACCATTGCAACCGGGTCATTCAATAACTGGGGAAATCTTGGAAAGGAGGTGGTTGCAAAATACTATAGGATGGGTGGTGAGGAGTGACAAGTGCAAAGCGGTGGTCATTGTCTCTAAGATCAGTGTAAAACGCTGGTCATTGCTAGAGGGAGTTCGAGAAATTTTGTTTTGAGGATATGGGGTTGGGTAACGTAGTCCTGCAGTCGTGCGAGGACATTTAAAATGTAAGTGGGCAGGAGGGGATGGAACGGTCAATATTAGTAGGGAGGTGCTGGTCAGTAGTTGGAGAAATTTGGAAAACGGAGTTGGCGAAAGTTCCAGATATGTATTGTGTGTGCAGTGGTGGGGTGGGAAGGGAAGTGAGTGACCAGAAGAGGTTTGGCCACTGTAAAAGGTGCTGTCAGTGCCGGAGGCTGTGGACAGACTTTCAGGCTGGATGTATTTGGAGAGCTAGCAGTGATGATGATGATAATGCTGATGATAATGATGATGGGGTGAGGTGATGGCAACGAATGTTTTAGCAACCGTATTATTGGGAGTGGCAATCATAGTGATGATGAGGATGGTAGTGATGGTCGTGGTAGGATTGGGGTGTTGGTAGTAACTTTCGTGGTTGTGATGATGGTTGTGGTAGCGTTGATAGTGTTAGTAGTGATAATAGTGATGATGATGATGGCGGTGGTGGAGGTTGTGGTGGCATGGTATGATGGTAGTTATGATGGTAGTGGTGGTATTAACGGTGTTTGACAGGTAGTAGCAGATAATGGCAATGTTTAAATGGTAGAAGCGAGGTTCTTCAGCTGGCCATTAATTTATGTGAATCCTCTCATTTGATCTCTGGTGATTTTATTCTTGTAGAAGAAATAGTCAATTCTAAGGACGATAAAGCAATATTAGAAAGGAAAACCCAAAATATTATTGTCTGAATCAGCTATTAACAAGCACATAACTGCGAAGTAAATACTTTAAGGCGTGTCTAGAATCGTCCAACAACTCTGATCGTTCGCTTAATTCGAAGAAATATTCATATAAAATGAATAATATTGCATTTAACCAAAAATTCGCAGCGCAAATTTGATAAAACTGACCACGGAAGTATATAGAGGCGCAGAAATAGAGAATTTAATTTCAAACGACGCTGAACATGTTTGTTTTAAGCGCGTTTGAATTTTTAAAAGTAACACACTCGGCAAGAAACGGGTTTAAAATTAAATTTTCACTTATGGGCCATGATACTTCAAAACTTTATAGTCGTTTGAGTTCAAATACTGGCTTCTAAATTGGCTTAAGTGATAAATTATTCATATTATTTCACAATTTCCAACAATAAACTAACAACTAGGAATGTTAGATTCTAATAACCACACCTCGAAGTATTTACTGTTATGCACAAGCTAATAACTGATTCAGCCAGCGATAAGTACTCCATCTGGTTGAATACGAATCCTAAGTATATATGCATATCATTATTCCGTTTATTTCAAGATTTCTTGCCAATAGATAAAGAATCGGTTTCTAACATAGATCCAAGACTTCTTCATTGGTATTTCAACATCAACAACAGGGTATGGTATTTTTATTTGTATGTATGTCATTATTCCGTTTATCTCGTGATTTTTTGCCAACAGAGAAAGAGCCGGTTTCTAACCTAGATCCAAGACTCCTTCACTGGAATTTCAACATTAGCAAGGTATTTAGTATGTATGTCTCTTCTATTTTTTAATTACTATAGTCTAGTCTTGGAGGAATTGGCTGAGGCAACTTGTGTACAGTTGGTACATAATGTTTAGGCAAGCAATGGGCCTGTGGTTTCCTGCCATCTCCGGGATTTCATTTTTGGCAACAAAATTTGTCCTTGCTGTAGCAAGCCAATGTGTTATATCAGTCTGTTCTTCCATAGTCCTTTTGAACAGACATATCAATTGGTTTCTATAAAATGTCGGCTTCTTGTGCCAGTATCCAACTATTAGGTCACTTCCAGGTGCTTTCCCATTCTGCAGTTTGCTTACTCCTATAGTGAAGGTTTCTGCATCTGTATGTATGTATGTATGTATGTATGTATGTATGTATGTATGTATGTAATGGTATATACGGTAAATTGTGCAGTTTTATAGTCCATTTTGCTCTTTAATTCTAGTAGGCCTTAGTAAAAAGACTTATGAGCCGAAGAATTCCAGTTACGACCATCCCAACATTTTTTAATGTATAATGTACAAAGTTACCATGTGCCTATTATTCAAAACAAATCGGTTTTGTTTCAAGATTTGGCTGCTGTGTCTAGCTCCTCGGTGAGACCCTACCTTTACCTCTAGTATATATGTAAATTTAGAGAGCTTATCTGAATATGTATGTGTATGTCTGTATGCATGTATATATATATATATATATATATATATATATATATATATATTGTGTATAGAGGTTACTATTTAACAGAAATGACTCATCAATCCTGAAATTTGTTGCTTTTGGACGCTCAATTAATTTTATATATCGAATTAATATTACTAATCAAAGCTAATTTACCATTTCCAACAAAATCTATCCACGACATAACCCCATTCTCTGAATGGGCTTACGAATTCATAAACCACAACGTTATTAATTAATATATAGATAATAATAATAATAATAATAATAATGATAATATTAATAATGATAATAATAAAAATAGAAATTAAAAATAAATAGTAACATTGATAATATTAACAAAATCATTGTGACACAACTGCTGTATGTGTTTTTATACATATATATGGAAAAAATATAAGAATATCTATTTACATATATGTACGCAATATGTCTACGGATATATACGTATATCTTTCTATGTATGTATATACGCATATATACACGCTCATATTAAATGAACTCATATGAGCATAAAATTTGTAATATATATGTATATATATATATATATATATATATACACATATAAATTACACATATATACACATATAAATTACACATATATACACACTCACACGCTCACATCTATGTTATATGTATGTATGCATACACGCATCTAAGATATAGATGTGTATTATATCTATCTATCTCTATATAATTTCTATGAGATATGCAATTTAATTATAAATATATTATATTAAAGAGGTGCACACATATATCAACTTTCGAGCATGTATGTATGTATGTATGTATGTATGTATGTATGTATGTATGTATGTATGTATGTATGTATGTATGTATGTGTGTATGTATGTATGTATGTCTAAATACGTTCATATAAGTTTTAAAAAAGTACAATAACGTACTAGTGGGAAAAAGATTAGCCTTGCACAGAAAGAAAAAATCGTGTGTGTGTGTGTGTGAACAATCCATTAATTTTAATGTTATTAGCCATCCAATGAAATTATGATGGATGATTTCTCGGCAATGATTTAATATTAATTAAATACGAGCTAAACCATATCTATTGGTGAGCATTGATGCAGTGGGGACTCACAGGCCAAACTTTAACAAAATACCGTGAAAAAATGAATATCGGATATCAAGCATGGTTTTCATTGCGGTATGAGAGCGTTTTATAAACACGCACGAATACATGCACACACTTATACAGACCAGTGTTACCTCGTATAGTAAGTATATACAGAGAGAGAGAGAGAGAGAGAGAGAGAGAGAGAGAGAGAAAGATGTATTCACATCAGGTCATGCTCGTGCTCGTTCATGTTCATTCATTTCTCGTTCTCTTTTCATTCAATCAGTCATTCGCGCATGCAGTTATTACATATACACAGAGGTTATATACACATATAAAAATGCATACAAACATATACATATAAAGCTACACGTATATATATATATATATAAAACATGCATAAATACAATTTCTTTGACAGACATTTGTATGTATGTATATGTGATTATACACAAACATATATGTCTATCACGCAAACACACGTATTTATATATAATATATAAAATAAACTTTATATTATTAGTTCCTACGTACATTTCAACATTGTGGTTGTTTGTAACTCTGCATCGGAGGTTCCAAGAGTGCCATTGGGTGCTTAACTCACAACGGATAATCAAGGAACAGATTAGTTAACTGTATCATAATCCATTAAAGTGTTCTATCCATTTGCACTCGGAAGATCCAAAGCAACGTTCCAAACAACCACGAGGGTGAAACGTACGACGGATCTAAATTATACTATAAACAGATGAATTGCTGCATATATATGCACATACATATTTACACATACATACACATACTTATCGGTGCAGGCGTGACTGTATAGTAAGAAGCTTTCTTTCCGACCATATGGTTCGGGGTTCAGTCCCACTGCGTGACACCTTCGGCAAGTGTCTTCTACATTTGTATATATAGTCAAATACTCCTCATTGATTTTTCTTAAAAATGATATTCCGTTCACATCGTATTTCATGATATAATCTCCATGAATTTAGCGACGCTTGCTGAGCTCTCTATAAAACCTCTGGGCACTTTTATAATATTGTTGTATTTCAGGAATATTTACTATTAGGTAGCTCCTATTCTGTGTGTCAAATGCTAAATATGCAATCTGTGGAGCAAGTATGCAGTTAGGTTTTCTACGCCCAGAAAATATAGTTTTGTTAGTAACGTGAATATAGGGAATTTGAACAACATACTGCAAAATAAAATAAAGAAAACCGTTTTACGGAGTTTACCGTATATATATAATTATTATTTGAGGGAATAAAATCCAAACTTACAAAGAAAAATTCAATTTAGAAATACTAAATCAAATTTCACACAATATAATATATATATAAAATTAGAAAAAAAACACCTTTTATCAATTCAAAATGAACAATTAAATTACACCATCTAAAAAATTACATATAATAGAAAAATTGAACTTAAAATAACAGTAAAATGTCAAAGATTAAGTAAATTGCAAAATAAAATAAAAACGTATATAATAGGTTTATATACGTTTATATATTCCTGTCCATCCATACATTCATAGTCACATTGAGAAAGTATAACTAGAAGTGTTATTGTGCATCGTATGGAAGAATTAGCTGTCTGTCAATCGCAACAATAACAAGCAACATGAACAACAAGAACGAGAAGAATATTAACAGCAACGATGATGATGATGATGATGATGATGAATGATAATAGCAATGTCCATGGGCAACAACAAGAAAAGTTACAACAACAATAAGATTGCTAAAAATAGTAGCAGCTGACAGTCACAAGAAGAACAAGATTAATAATAACCACACAAACAACAACAAAAAGCAATAAATGTAACATCATAAGAAGAAACAACAATGTTCGTTGCTAACAACAACAGAAATATTCGCAACATTAGGTGACAGTAACAACAACAACAACAATACAAACAGTATGTAGCAGCAACAACTACAACAGTAATATCGATTATCGAAGAACAACGACTACAATATATATTGCGAATAAAAAAAAATATATTATCAACAATAGCAACAGAAAGAAGAGAGCAATAAAAAGGACAGCAACACAGCTTGCAATATAAACAAATTATAAGAATGAATGTTAAAAAAAAGATGAAAAGAAACGAAGCAACACACAGCAACAACAACAACAATATTATTTCCCACCACCGCCACCACCACTACCACCAGAGCTGTACACTTTTTCGCCTTTCTGTTATCAAAAATGAAATCGGAATAATTTTTTTGTTTTTTTTTAGCAAAAAAATTTTCTATGATTTTTCCGCCTGACTAAACGGAATTTGTCTCAAGTCTTTTGAAAGAAAGAATACGAAACTTGGCAGAATGGTAACTGTAAAAGGCAAAGGTAGAAATCATTTCAGTTTGCAGAAAACACACACACGAATGCGAGCGCTGTGTATCAGTGTTCAGTAAGGTATAAAAAGCAACGAACATTAAGAGAGTGTAGGACTCAATACCTGATACCGGACAATTGTTTATTATAAAACATGTTGAATGATCATTCGTAGTTTTGCCAAAAACCGACTTTTCTAACTGACAATAAGAAAGGACAGCTTTTCGCAGGAACTTCGAAGTTTCTTCCTTTCGATGCAAACAGGAAGTCCAGAACTCAAAATATTAGTATTCTTTTATTCTTTAATTTGTTTGTCATTTAACTTTGTCCATGCTGGAGCACCGCCTTTTAGTCGAACAGATCGACCCCAGGACTTATTCTTTGTAAGCCTAGTACTTATTCTATCGGTCTTTTTTGCCGAACTGGTAAGACACACCAACATATATTGTCAAGCGATGGTGGCGGGGACAAACACAGACACACACACACACACATACGACGGACTTCATTCAGTTTCCGTTTACCAAATCCACTCACAAGGCTTTGGTCGGCCCGAAGCTATAGTAGAATACACTTGCCCGAGGTGCCACGCAGTGGGACTGAACCCGGAACCGTGTGGTTTGTAAGCAAACTACTTACCACACTCAACGTCTGACAGTTTTGTGCGTTGGCACTTAGCATGCTTGATTAGGCAGAGGGGGAACTGAACGCCTGTCGTGTATGTGTGTTTATGTACGTATGTAGTATGTATGTATGTATGTATGTATGTATGTATGTATATATGTATGTGTGTGAGTGTGTTTCTTTAAGTCTGTTTGTCACTCCCACAAACCACCACCACCACTTGACAACCGGTGTTGGTGTATTTATGTCCCTGTAAGTTAGCGGTTCGGCCAAGAGCTACCACACTTAAAAGGAAGATGAATAACGTAGTCGATCAGTTCAACTATAAACGCTGAAGGCGTTGCTCCAGCATCGCCGCAGTCTAATGACTGAACTAAGTAGGGGACGAAAGGTATAGCATACACCCACAATTAGAATGACCCTTAATTCGAGACTTTGATGACGTCATTTCAGATTCTTTCTTTCCTTTCTTTCTTTTTTTGTGTTGTATTTTATATGGTTCCGTTTGTGTTGCGTTTTATTCATCTTGTTGTTACTGTTGTTGTTTTCCCATCATCAGCATCATCAGCATCAGCGTCATTACACTTATTATTATTATCATTGTTATCATCATCATCATCATTATTATTATTATTATTATTAATAGTAGCCGCAGAAGTATTTTTAACTTTTATTTCTAACCTTAATTGCATCATCTCCTTTTATTATAATTGCGGATAAATGTGTGTGTGTGTGTGTGTGTTGCTTACATTAACCTTTGATGGTTAAAATCTTAATTGCTGAAAATTTCCCACATCTAAATGCGCGTCTGATCTTTTGTGTGTGTGTGTGTGTGTCTATATATACAGAGAGATAGGTAGAAATACGCGCACGCTGTATATTGAGTGAGAGTATGTGCGTACGAACTTGGTATATTTTCAACCCATATACTTTTTGTCAATGAACTAAAGTTATTACCCATTTTGTAATAACCCGATACATTTTGTATCAAACAATTCGACAATTGCGATTATTATCAGGATTATAATAACTATTGGCATTATTATTACTATTACTATTCTCACCATTACAGGCTGTTTGAGGAATAAATGACAAGATTCCTTTTCTTTACTTCAGTTGTCTTTTGTCTTCATTCCTTTCTGTAGAAGAGCGTAGGCTCGAAACGTCAAAGACTCTTCCATTTTTCCTGAGCGTCAAACTAATACACCTTGTTTGTTGTCACCTCATTCGCCCCCGTCTTGCACAATGTTGAACCATATATAATATATTTCTTTATTGCCCGCAATGGGCTAAACATAGATGGGCAAACAAGAACAGACAAAGGGATTAAGTCGATTACATCGACCCCAGTGCGTAACTGGTACTTCTATTTATTGACCCCGAAAGGATGAAAAGCAAAGTCGACCTCGGCGGAATTTGAACTCAGAACGTAACGGCAGCCGAAATATCGCTAAGCATTTCGCCCGGCGCGCTAACGTTTCTGCCAGCTCGCCGCCTTGAAAGATAAAGACAGACGAAATACCTATTTCTTTACTACCCACAAGGGGCTAAACACAGAGAGGTCAAACAAGGACAGACCCCAGTGCGTAACTGGTATTACTTAATCGACCCCGAAAGGATGAAAGTCAAAGTCCGAACCACATATAATATACGCTCACTTGGTCAACGAACTGTCTCACCCTCATCTCCTTTCCTACCTTCTCGGACCTTCTCCACCTCTCCTGAACCACTTAATACCCCCACCCCCATTGGAACTTTATACTTCTTGAATTCTATTATCATGGATCTTGATGTACACAGTTGAAGAATAGATTAAAACACATCTCGGTAATGCTGTACAAAGTAGATGAGCTTAATTCGCTTGTCTAATTTCATGAAATATTTTTACGGATTATTGATAGGACGCTGCATTAACCGAAACATTATCGTCTCAGACAAATACACTCATGTATTTGATTATGGCTGTTCATTTACACCAACACATGATTGTATATGTTCAAAATTCGGATCCTACCGATGCCAAATATACAAATGTTTCTTCCAATGTTAGAACAAAAAGCTTGTATGATACTTTGAGCCGTTATATAATTCGCTGTACCCACCTCATTCTGTCCTTCTTTGCGTCTGTTGAAGAAATTTGAAACTTAAAAAGGTAAAAATAAAGCTTAGTTCTGAGGGTCATGCTCAGGAATGAGAAATATGGCGCTGAGTGTTCCTTCTTCATCTCTTTCCTCTCTCTCTCTTACATTCCACACACGTCTGGATTCCAACCCAATTTTTTCATTTACTCCGATGTCCTTACCATCATATGACATATGTACTGGACAAAGCCTCAGAACGTAACGTCTCACGCGGCTCTCAAATGACCCTAGCACACGGACTGAGTGGAAAACACGGGGAAAATGTCCTTACTCAACAACATGACAATCATCAACAACGGCCAAAAACGGAACAGCTTGTGACACTGCCCCACATAACAAACTTTTGGAAACCAACAAATATGGAACTGGCTAAGTGTGTGGATGTGTGTGTGTGTGTGTGTCTTGATGCACAGTTATGGCTGTTCGTGTTTTGCAGTCACGTGGTTTCGGGTTTAATCCCACTTCGCGACACCTTGGGCCGACCAGTTCCTTGTAAGTGAATTTGATAGATGAAAGCTAAAACTGTGCGGAAGCCTGCTGTATATACGTGTGTGTGTGTCTTTGTATTTGTTCGCCACACTGCTTCACGACCGGTGTTGGTTATCTTCGTGACGTCAGCGGTTCCGCACAAAAGACGGATAAAACCAGTGCCAGAATAAAAATAAAATAAAATATAAAAAAGGAGAAAAAAAACAGAAATGAAAGATTACTTAGTGGATCGATTTGTTCGAACAATCCTTTCCAGACGGTGCCCCAGAATGGCCACAGTCCAATGTCAGTCGAGCAAAAATCAGGATATATATATATATATATATATATATATATATATATATATATAATATATACTAGCAGTATCGCCGGCGTTGCTGGGTTTGTAAGGGAAATAACTATATAAGCAATTTTTAGAGAGTTATAGCCAAAAAATAGCAAAAAAAATGCATTAAAATGGAAAAAAATTATGGTAAATTTTTTTTTAAATCGTTGACTCATCGTAGACATGTCTATTTCTTCCGTTAGTCCTAAGTTGTGTGTTTTTTCAGACGACTAAAACCCAGCATATTACTGGTATTTCAGTCCGCGCAATGGCAATATACAAAACAGAGGCCGTGCGATTTCTCCACAAGACTGCAGTTGAATCCAAGAGGTAAAATTTAACCCAAAGATATAAAAGGGAAACCATTGATTCCACGGCATTATCGACTCTGGTACCACATATTCTACTTGGCCTGAGGTGATTGTAAATATTAATTAATTAAATATTCGGTCAGAAATTAATTAAAGACGACATTGGTATAGAGTTGGAAACTAGGGATGGAATTTGATATATTCGATGTAGGCACGACTCACATCTAATGATATTGATGTGTATGTGTGTGTAAAGATGTAATATATATATGTATGTATATGCATATATGTATACACACCCATACATGTTCCGTATGTATAAATATATGCGTACATATTTATAGGTTTCTATATTTGAGAGTGTATGAGTGGCTGTGGGGTGCATAAGCGTTTGCTAGTGAATGTAGGCATATCGATCTTTCTAGAATTCCTTCGTATAATGTGTTTACATTTGGAAAACGTTTATCTCTCTCTTTCTCTCACGTATATATATATATATATATATATATCTATATATATATATATATATATATATATATATATATATATATTAACATGCACATACACACACACATACATTGCTCAGACTGTTTGTCTTCTCTTTTTGTATTTTATCCATCTCCAAAACACACATTCACACACACACACATACACCTACAGTGCATACATAATATGTATGTACATCATCTATCTGTCAGCGAATCTTTGCTCAAAGCAAACAATTAAGCTAGTTGACAGTCGCTAGTCTCCCGTGATGTCCGCCAGGGGACACTGCAAGTAATCGTAACGAGTGTCATCTCCACAGCTTTAAAGTTGACTGACATTGCTGTTGAAGAATTAAAAGTGACATATGTACAACAACGAAATGGGACGGAGAAGCAGACGCTTGGAAATGCACCATGCAGAATCTCTTACATACCGACATGTGTGCATTATTGCATACTTACATTATCTATCTATCTATCTATCTATCTATCTATCTATCTATCTATCTATCTATCTATCTATCTATCTATCATGTATCTATTGGATATCTATCTATCTATCCATCGATCGTCAGTCTATCTATCTATAGATAGATAGATAGATAGATAGTCGTGTGTGTATATACATTCACATAAACATATGTATGTCTGTAAATGCATGTTTGCGTGTGATTGTGTGTATACACACAGAAATGTGTGTATGTATAGATATAAATATACATACATGCACAAGCATACACGCATACTCACACGCATATATTGCATGTGCTGATACATGCATATACAAACATATACACATACACACACAGACACATATCTATATACATACATAAACATACACACATGTATATATAAATATACAAATACACACACACACATATATATAATATGCACATATAATTTTGTATATATATATATCGGTTTTGAGACAGAGGCGTGTATACTTAACGTAGTTCTCAGGGAGATTCAGTGTGACAGAGTGTGATAAGGCTTGCCATTTGCAATACAGGTACTGCTCATTTTTGCCAGCTGAGTTAAGTAAAGTGTCTTGCTCAAGGACACAACGCGTCGCCTGAAATTGAATTCCCGATCGGGAACCTAATCCCTAAGCCCCGCGCCTTCACTCGTTGCCGTAATGCGTCACAACACAAGCCCGGATCGAACCAAGGAATGTGTTTCCATTGACTAATCTTTTCACTATTCTAAATTCTGCTTTTTACCCCCGATAGAAATACGTCTTTTTCTTTTTCGTTTTTAATGATAATACCAGGTGAGATTTGGCCTGAGAGACCATAGAACATTGAAATATTTAATCCGACAACATAACAACTCCAATAATTTCTCATTGTGAACCAGTATCGTATTTATCATCCCTGAAAAATGAAATATAAATTTTCTGCGGCATGATTTGAGCTTCGATCGTAGAATATCGGGACCAAATACTTAAGGTCCTTTATCCGATATTCTAAACACCCTGGTAAATTCTCTGGCGCGCGCGCACGCACACACACACACACACACACACACACACACAGCCCACATGCACCTCCATCTGCAAATGTATTTATACATTCAACCCAAAACACAGATATAAAAGACCGACCCTTAAGATTTCTTTCTGTCGCATCTCAAACACGAAAGAACATGATATTGCAGAGACCCTCAAGCACCGAACTGTTATCTCTCAACTATTTTTATTGCATTGGACATTAGATTAAGAGAGAAAGCTTCTTTTCAGAGGACTGGAGAAGGTTTACTAAACATAAAACAGGTGGCTTCATTGAATGGTTTATGCAATAACGACATATGCACGATAAAAGAAGAAGAGAGAAAAACAAAACTTCATGTAATATGAGACATTAATGGCTGCCTGTGTAACTTCCCGTGCTACGAACTCGATGTTAAGTGCTACAGTGTCTTATATGCTTAACTTACATTCATGCCTTCACACATACATACGTCTATATTGGGAAACCTGTCCTTATATACTCACGCGCAAATGTATGTAGCAAAATATCTAGTTTTTGTATATGTATTCCTGTATGTGCATGTGTGTGTGTGTGTGCTTGTGTGTGAAGGCGCATTGCCTAATGGTGATGATGTTGAACCCACGATCTCGCGATCGCAGGTTCGATTCCGGCACCAAGTAGAGCGTTGTGTTCTTGAGCAAGCCACTACATTTCACGTTACTTCAGTCCACTCAGCTGCAAATGGGTCATCCTGTGATAGAGTAACCTTTCGCTCTGCGGGAACGTTGGTCTGTTTGCCAAGCCCGCTGTAGGGGTGGTCATGTTAGCATCACTTGAAAGCTAAAACGAAACAAAACACATTGCGACAAGTTATAATTTGGTCGATCGCGTGATACACACACACACACACACACACACACACATACACATTTTTACGGGTTTCCAAGAAAGGCTGCGGCCAAGTAGTGGCACTGTATTTAATGTGATTGGCTTTGAACTTGCATTCACTTCCCGGTTCAGAGCTGGATAGAGCTATTCTTTTCTGTCTTTTCTGCTGCGATGAAGGTGACATTTGTATCGCTCATAAAAAATTGTCGAAATATTCTTTGAAATTGTCGAAATATTCTATGAGGTTGTTTGGCATTTGTTGAAAAGATGTGGCTTCTTAAAACAACCTAAGGCCTTGTAGAACTCCATGTTTTCTCTAGATGAAGAGGATAGGGCCTTTGGTAGAATGCAAAAGCGCCTTAATGGGTGGTTAATACAGATTTCAATCTCAAAGTTGGGAGCTAGACTATTCAGGATCTTCCATACATATATGTGTGTGTGTATCACAGCATATCTTTCGCGTCGTCTCTTTAGGGAATGTGGTCTCAGTTCTTTTATAACCCTTCAGTAGCTCGTCCTATTTCATCGCACTGAGTCAGTCTTTTTGTGTGTGCGTAATGGCATTGGATTGTCTCGAATCTTGTCAACAGCATCACTGTTTTTGATGACCACATTTGAGAATAGTAATCTAGGAGACTGAGAATAAATGTTCGCCATAGGAGTAGCAGGGTATCCTTTTTTTCTGTTTTTAATGATCTCAGAATCCAACCAGCCACTTGCACAGTGTTGCCACTTTAGTAATAAGCCCATGAAATGATGCCTCATTACTCATACAGTTTCCCACGGTACACACACACACACACTCACACACAACACACACACGTGCACACAAACAGACACACGCACACACACACACACACACACATACACAGAGGTGAGCTTCGAGGGATTTATAATCCGAGCAGATACCGTGGCGACGCTCAGTTATGTTCCAGATTAGGGCTAGCTGCATTGATCAGCATCTAACGTCAGTGACTACTATTAGTCGTCATTCACTCTGTAACTTCCTCCGATGGCTAATTCTGTGTTCGGTTCACTGGACGGCAATATTGTTTAGTGTAGATATATCAGCAATAATTATAACGACCATAAAAAATATGATGTATAAAAGAGTAAAATAAGAAGAAATGAATTTTGAGGATGACCAAGTGTCCATGTTCTATATCGTCATAATTATTGCTAACATATCTATCTATATATACTGGAAGATTCTCATACATTTCTCGTGCACATCCTTTTGTTGTCCGTTAATTTTATTCCTTCATTTGAATAGATTGTTCTCTTTTATTGAAATTGACTAATATATATATATATATATATATATATTATATTATATATATATACACATACATAATATATATACATACATACACACATATATATATATATATATATATATATATATCATATATACAGCATATATATATACATACATACACCACACATAATATATATATATATATATATATATATATATATATATATATATATTAAATTGATCAAAATAAAAACATGATGCGAAGGATTCAGCGGTACATATGTTTCGGGCCTTTATTCGACAGATTTATAACAATGCATAATGTATGTCTGTGGCCTTCTTCAGCCGCGCACAACAGCTTCCACAAGGACATGTGTTACATCAAAAATTCTTGGTTGGGGATGCAAATCCTCTCATTCGCGTACGACATAATGCGGCAGCAGCATAGAATTGAAGCGTCCATCTCTTTCTTCTCTCAATGTAGAATGAGCATGTAGAATGTAGAGTAAAATAAGAAGAAATGAATTTTGAGGATGACCAAGTGTCCATGTTCTATATCGTCATAATTATTGCTAACATATCTATCTATATATACTGGAAGATTCTCATACATTTCTCGTGCACATCCTTTTGTTGTCCGTTAATTTTATTCCTTCATTGAGAGAAGAAAGAGATGGACGCTTCAATTCTATGCTGCTGCCGCATTATGTCGTACGCGAATGAGAGGATTTGCATCCCCAACCAAGAATTTTTGATGTAACACATGTCCTTGTGGAAGCTGTTGTATATTATATATATATATATATATATATATATATATATATATATATATATATATTCATATACGAAGGTGAGTTTATAAGTAATGCCATTTTCTAGGACAGGTGTAATTACCAACACAGGAACATGTATCATACATCAAAATGAAGCTTGTCCTCTGTGAATAACATCTCTACTTCCCAACATAGTCACCGTTTCTCTCAATAGCAATGTCGAGAAGTAGGGATGTGAACCACAGAGGACCAGCTTCATTTTGATGTATGATACAAGTTCCTTTGTTGGTAATTATAACTGTCCTAAACAAAATTGCATTACTTTTTGACTCACCCTCGTATATATGTATATATATATATATATATATATATATATATATATATATATATAGCTAACTAGCTAGTGAGATGACTCCAGCATGTTAAATCAAAAGGCAATCCAATTGAAGTGCGATTTGGCGCTATTATCACAGAGATCATATTTAATTTCAAATTTGTAGCAACATGGATTGTAGTCCCATCATTTCGATTGGCGGAAACTATGCGAAGCATTTCATCGCCGTATAAATATAATGTGAGCATATGTGGGTTTTTCTCGTCACTTGGCAACCGGTGGGAATTCTTTTCGTCCCTGTGACGTAGCAGTTCATAAAACAAGAATTGATAAAATTATGTACTGAAGTCGATTTGACTAAACACTTAAAAGCGATGCTCCAGCATGGGCACACTCAAGCATCTGAGTGTATAAATACATCATCTATCTGTTTCTGCCGTCACCTCTGTCTGTCTGTTTGTGTGTGTCTGTCTGTCTGTCTCTCTATCTCCCGCTCTCTCTCTCTCTCTCTCTCTCTCTCTCTCATATATATATATATAGTGTGCATAGATATATATTTGGAATTGAAATGGCTTTTCCTGTAATATTAATATGACTTGAAGTATTATTTCCTTTAATATAATTAAATTACATCCATAATTAATGAATCAATAATTACATAGAATATTATCATTACGGAGTAAATTGCTCTTACATAGCTATAGTACAAGATAGATTCTGGAACGATGGTCGTTATCGGTAAAAGTTCGATCATAACAGAAATTTTACAACTGCTCAATGCATTCATCAAACGTGAGAAATGAAAATAATTTTACGTTTCGGAGAAAAACTTTTGTCGAGAGTGAGGTGTGTATAATAACATTCCCAGTAGTGGTTATCGTTAGAAAAGGGATGAAAACTGTATGTCTCGAGTATTGGCAACCTAGTAGGAACATTAGCACGCCGGGCAAAATACTTACGGGCTTTACATCCGTCTCTTTGCGTTCTGAGTTCAAATTCCGCCGGGGTCGACTTTGCCCCTCATTCTTTTGGGGTCGGTAAAATAAGTACCAGTCGAGCACTGGGGTCGATGTAATCGACTTATCCCAACAGCCGGAATTGCTGACCTTGTGCCAAAAGTTGAAATCACTAATTTCTCCTTTATAAACATAGATCAGAACTTCTCTCAGCTTTTCATCAGAGACATCCTACAGAAACCTCGGTTATTTCACTTTGGTGTGAATTGTCTGAGTCAGTGATACCTTGAAGAAAATGCTTATTCCAGATTTCTGCACTCCAAGTTCAATAAACAACGACATAAGCTTGCCATTCATATTTCTGGGCGTCTAAAAACTGTAGCACGCATACAGGGTGACTTGGTGCAAACATTAGGTGTCGCCCTTGCGGCATTTGCTTCGGCTCTTTATTCCCTTAAATATTTCATTGGGATTCTTTTTGATTTCAGCGTTCCCAAATCGATATTATATATATATATATATATATATATATGCACACACACATGCACCGGTGCGATGTTAGTATCACCAAATCAATAGACTACACCTCCATTCCTCGCCATTAGAAACGTGTGGCGTTGCACTCATGTTATCGGTTATTTAAGTGAAT
>NW_021823997.1:0-20002 GCF_006345805.1 Octopus sinensis | reverse complement strand
TATATAGATATATATACATGCTCAATATACATATACATACATATGTATACACATTTGTATATATGTATGTATATATATATATATATATATATATATATTTATATATATATTCAAATGATACACACGGTCACAAACAAGGAAATACAATAACAACTCACGCATGCGCAGCCAGTGAATTGAAAACAGAGATTCTGTAATATACAGTGAAAGATTCCTGTTAATAACGTTTGCCCTTTCATGTTGCTGCAGTTTGGTCTTCTAGTCAACTCCGTATGAACGGGCATATCAGAAATCGGCATTACTACAATGACTGACCGGTCACACGATTACATTATCTGATATCTTCACTTAAAAGATAGGGTTTGAGTTGCTTCTGATTGCTATGAATGTGAAGAAGAGCGTATACCTAGCCTCAGTCCTTCAGCGCCCAACAGGTTCTGGAGTGTGAGCCTTGGGTATTTTTATTTACATCTGTCAGACACATTCCTTTTCGTCATTTATCATATTCCATTTCTTTCCGAGTCGAAAAGAATAGCAAGCTCTATATTTACTTTTACCTGTAACTTATATTTATTTCATCTAAGGTCTGTGGAAATAACTGGCACGTTGACGTGTGGACGGATGACTGAGTGACCACTGATTTCGACAAATGTCCGGCCGTGTACTATTTGAAATCTTCTAATCGCTGTGGGAAGGTTCAACGGGTGAGCGTTAGGGCTATGCCGTAGGGGACTTAGAGTCCCTGGTAGGGTCACCCGAAGCGGACAGGTCTGACACCGGCGGTACAAGGGCTGCAACCCGGTTAACTTGTGAATTCGAAGCAGCGTCTGTGCCAGAATTTGGCGGAATCATAGTGGCATTTGATCGCGTCTGCGGTCATCATGCCGCGAGAAGGCTTAACATGAGGACGATCTGGGCGTGTATGGCGCATTATGAATAGAGACGGGGGCTGTATTCACAGACTCTCATCATCCCTTGAAACTCCTATGAACTCACAACAAACTCAACCAATATGTAAATGAGCTGCTCCAAAGAAATATATGTTTCCTGTTCCATAGTTTGTCTTATCTACACTTAGCAGCGCTGGAAATTATAGGTAAACTAATTTTGAGTAATTGTTAAGTTCATACGAAGTTATTCCTTTGATTCTAATTCAAATGGGCCATAAAAAGGCCCCAAATCTGTAATTTCACGGAAGAATATCTACGAAATATTTCACAAAGCTTTATGGAATTAGTTTAAATGAAGTTAGTCCCTCTAGAGATAAAAGGATGTTAACGAGAAATTTTAACAAATAAATTGTTTAATCATTCCAGTAATTAATTATTTGCTCTGAATTGTATTGAAATATATTCCCTAAGTTGCATCGTTTGCTCTTGAATGTATATGTGTGTGTGTGCATGTGTGTGTATGTGTTTGCTTGTGTGTTTATTTGTATGTAAGTTTGCATATATGTATATGATACATAAAGATAGACAAATAGATAGGGATATACAGATAGATGGATATATAGATCGATAGATATATAGAAAGATAGATAGATAGATAGATAGATAGATAGATAGATAGATAGATAGATAGATAGATAGATAGATAGATAGATAGATAGATAAATAAAAATACATATAATGAAATAAATAGGAATGTAATTATATTTTGTTTTAAGCAAAGTTTCGCGGAATGTGAATAGGTGCATGATAAATGACTTTCCCTTCGCCACCACCGAATTCTAATTTTATAATTAGGCCTACATTGTGAAATATATTCTTCGTTTTTGAGGCGTTACACTCCAATTTCAGGGAGGTTAGACTACTCTTTCTAGCAATAGAGTTAAATAGATCGATGTCCTACACCCTCGAAGAAGTTTGGTATTTAAAGATGGGCGAGTGAATTGATGTGTGGTACTGGATACTAATAGTTATCACAAGCTAACATGGCAGTCCAGAAAAATATGATGAATGCTGCCATTGATTAGCTCCATGAGGCAATCACATCTAGCTAGGTATGTAACACATGAAACTGTTTTAATTATAATTTTCAAACAGGGGAAGTTAGCCGCTTTCACTTGCTGATCTGGCACCTCTACACTAGTTTCAGGGTATATGCCCCTTAACCGCTGCCGTAACAGACTTAGAATATTAATATTTCTATTTTTGAAAAGCAGTGGATGTGTTCCACTGAATTTCGGTAAATAATCCTTCGAACAGACGGTGAGTAGCGACACCTGCACACACACACACACACACACACACACACACACACTCACACAGATGCACAGACACACACACACACGCACATACTTATACATATATACGACGAGCTTCCTTCCGTTTCTGTCTTTCAAATCCACTCACAAGACTTTGGTCGACCCGAGGCTATAGTAGAAGACACATACCCAAGGTACAACGCATTGGGACTGAACCTGGAACCAAGTAGTTGGTAAGTTGCTTACTTCACAGCCACCACTGTGCTCTATAGATATATATATATATATATATATATATACACACACACATACATACATACATATTCATATACATATATATATATATATATATATATATATATATATATTATAATATAATATATATATATATATATTATATTATATATATATTTATATATTTGGTGTATAGATGTTTATTCACCGAACTGACAATGTTTCATTTGAAACAGTTGGATACTTCGTTGTGAATGTCATACACACGATTTTTCGCGTGATGGAATTCCTTCAATAATAGCAAAGACAAAACGAATCAAAAACAAAACGACCAAAAGGTTGAGATCTGTTCTTGACCTTCAATCACACACTTTGAAACGCATGCATACACATACATACAAAGACAGAAATGCACGCATATAAATACGTGCTCATATACAGTCACACACTTGCATCAGGTGTGACATCTAGAACGCAGTGTTTGTGCTAGAGATAGGAAGAGCAGTGTGGTGGAGGTGTTGGTGTTAGTGGTAATATGGAAGAAAATGTTGATGGAATTTGACTCGGGAAATGAGGGTTTAGGTGAAGAAAAAAAAACCATGGGGTGGAGGTTTATGCACAGTGAAGAGGAGTGGTAGCGACACAGAGATAGAAACGGAGCAGAAAGGAGAGCAGAGAGAATATTCTGTAAACGTGATTTTGCATTTTGGTAACAATTTCGGAAATGCGTCGTGTGCGTGACGTGAAAATTTCGTCGCGTGTGAAATGTCGAAACGCATAGCATATCATGTTTTGTTCACGAGGCGGTCAATGCTTCGGTGCAGAAGCGAAGCATTTTTGCTTGTGCACGACGGGTCTATACTCCTCAATCACCGGATTGAAGCCGTGGTGGTGTGTTTGATAAATCCACCGAAAATGCTAGAATTAGCTACGTGCTATCGGTTGCTTAATGATACATTCATTTCAGAGACTGTGGCGTGGAGCGGTCTGAGTGGGTGTCTTTGTTGTTATTATTGCTGTTGTTGTTGTAGTTGTTGTTTTTGCTGTTGTTATTCTTAATTGTGGCGGTAGTAATGGCGGTGGGTGGATGGGTGGATGGGATAGGATGGTGGAATTTACTACAAGAGGTAGTAATGGAAAGAAAATGTAAAGAGGGATAGAGGGAGAAAATACACATATAAACAAAAACACAGTCCCTTAACATACTGACAACACACACTGACACATACATACATACATACATACATACATACATACATACATACATACACTCTCATACGTGTATAATTGCATGCACAGACAGAACAGTGCGATACATATGCATTCACGTATTTATCTACGTGCACTAAGAGAATAACAAAAATTCAGGAATATATCTATATACATAGATGCAAAGAGAAACTCACGTGCATATATATATCAAAATATACACACGCTCACATACACATATATGGATATATATGAGTGTAGGCGTATCTATATGTAGTGTGGATGTATGCAAATTGTGTGTTGGGATATTTGTGTATGAGTATGGTGTGCATATATATAAATATATTATAATATATATATATATATATATATATATATATATATATATATATATATTATTTATTTATTATTTATTTATTTATATACATATACATAAATAGTTGTGTAACATATAGATAAATAGATAGATAGATAGGTAAGTAGGTAGATGTATATATAATATTATATATTATAATATATATATACAGAGGGAGAGATGGATATATAGATAGATAGATAGATAGATAGATAGATAGATAGATAGATAGATAGATATATAGATAGATAGACAGATAGATAGACAGATAGATAGATTGATAGGTAGACAGTTAGATAGTTAGATAGATAGTTAGACAGATAGATAGATTGATAGCTAGACAGATAAATAGATAGATAGTGAGACAGATAGATAGATAGATAGATAGATAGATAGATAGCTAGATAGATAGATAGATAGATAGATAGATAGATAGATAGATAGATAGACATAACATGAGATGCAGAAAATAGAATGAAAGAGAGAGAGAGAGAGGACAAAGAGATGCTTGGATGGATATAATAAAGTTACATATCCATACAGTAACACGCAAAAGGAACATAGAGTGATTGTAAGAGAGAGAGAGAGAGAGAGAGAGAGAGAGAAGAGAAAAAAGAGAAAGATACAAATAGAAAAGAGAGAGAGAGAGAGAGTAATAAATTGAGAGGCAATGTTGAGTTATATTTCCCGAGCGGAAGTCACAGCGAGATCGTAATATATGGGCACATGCTAGAAGGATAAAAATATAAAGCAAGTGAAAACAAATAATAAAGTAAATAATACAGGAAAAGATCAAATAATCACAGTCAACCATATGAAAATGGACAGGGAATTATGCATAAAAAAGTGAGTGAAGTTAATGTCGGGATTGACTGTTACAGCGTGTTGCATTTGATAATTACGGAAAAGTTGCAATGCAGAGTCGATGTTCAAATGTTATGAGAGACGGCGTGAAACGTGTTGAAAGTTTGTCGTACAAGGTTTATGTAGCCGTTGCTCTGCTGAGTTGGTATGTAACGGAATTTTAAATGTCCACTTATGTGTAAACATGCTCAGGATATGACAGACATGTGAGCAGGTGCACGTGTCTACATGTGTGTGTGTGTGTATGTGTGTATGTCTGAGTGTATATATGCTTATACACGTAAAATAATAGGGTGCAAAATAAGTCATATACATGCACACACACATATATATAATATGTATTTGTATATGAATATTATATATAAATATATATATGAACATACATATTTATAAATATATAATATATATATATATATATATATATATATGCACACACAGACACAGACACACACACACACACACATATATATAATATATATATATATATATATTTATATAGTGTTTGATTATTTTATATTTACATTTGTTTCAGTCATTTGAAAGCATTCATGCTGGAGCACCGCCTTTAATCTAAAGAAATCGACCCCAGGACTTATTCTTTGTAAGCCTAGAACTTATACTATCGGGTTCTTTTGCCGAACCGCTAAGTTACGGAAACGTTAGAACATCAACATAGATTTTGAATCTATGATGAAGGGGGGACATTCACAGACACACAAACATACACACACACACACATATATGTATATGTATTTTATTTATATATTATTTAGAGGTATGTATTATTTATACATAAGGGAGAATGAATTATAAATTATATAAGTAAAATCATCTAATACATATCGGTCATCTACTGAAACACGTGTACGTTCTATCAGGCAATTAATATCATACTTAAATATTAAATTCATTATCATTATTATTATTATTATTATTATTATTATTATATTATTATTATTATTATTATTATTTATTATGTTTTCTTAGTTGTTATTATTGTTTCCTTAGAGCGCTCTGATAGATACTGTGAGTGCTGACAGCAGCCTGCTATCAAGGGAATCACAGGGTCTCTTTCTGCATATTTTAAGCTTTGATACTTGTTTTTAATTATCGCGGGATACATTCAACATCCAAGTACCAATATCTAAATCCTATATGTCCCCAGGAGAGCAGTTTTAGGGGTTGCTCTGCACTCATGTGAGTTTCTCCGACATATTTCTCGAACTTCGTTGTTAGAGCTCCCGGTGCTCCTACAACTACTGGAAAAGTGATAACTATTAGAAAGAATTCCATCACAAAAACGATACTGACAGACTGCATTTGCCTTCTTTTGTGTTGCTTTTGGGTGGTTGCTTTGGGTGGTTGCTTCGTTTTTGCTGCCACATATCCTACAAAGGACTAATACGCTGCTCTTATCTTTTGGGACCTTAGTGTAATTAATTTTCAGTGCTACGTATGTATGTGTCTATGCATATATGTATATATGCATGTATTATTTTCTATCTATCTATCTATCTATCTATCTATCTATCTATCTATCTATCTATCTATCTATCTATCTATCTGTCTGTCTGTCTGTCTGTCTATCTTTCTATCTATCTATCTACATAGATGTATGTATCTATCTATCTATCTATCTATCTATCTATCTATCTATCTCTATCTATCTATCTATCTATCTATCTATGATCTATGTATCTATCTCCGTGGTTGTGCATCATTTCAATCAACTGCAGGTAATGAAACAATAACTGCGTATATTGTTGTGTAATAGAGTAAGACTGGTGAAACAAGTTTCAAATGAGGATTGAAAAATACTTGCTTGCTCTATAATTCTGGTTTGCAAATGGAAAATTCCTACTGTGGAATTTTCAGACACTTTTTTTTTTAAACGACCAATTTCGGATTACCGTCTTGTCATATAGACTATAACAGTCGACATGCTTCATAAGTTAAACAGCAGGGTAATTATCCAAAACGCAGGACCGGATACTTAGAGGCATATCTTCAGCCATTATTTTTTTGATGTCGAATTTGCAAATTACACTGCTTAGGTCGATGAAATAATTCATAGTTGAGCACTGAAGTCAATCTAAACGGCCCCAAACACACTCCAGATATTCTAGTTTCGGTCTCTATAAAAGTAAGAATTAAACACACACACACACACACACATGCACGTACATATACGTTATATATATATTATATATATATATATATATATATATATATATATATATATAATAAAGTTAATCCAAACAAGAAAGCACTAAAAAACACAACAACGCGAGGACGTGGAACAAATATAGTATTATTGGACGCTCAGGAAAGAAGGAAAGAAGGAGGGTTTAACGTTTCGAGCGGAGCTCTTCGTCGGAAACATAGGAGAAGGAGAGATCCAGAGAAGGGAAGACAGAGGAAAAAAATCGCCAATGATATATATATATATATATATATATAATATATATAATATATATATATATATATGTATCTTCAAGTATCCATCTTGTCTTTTCAGTGGTTTCATTTTCCAGTAGTTTACTCTTCTTTCTTAAATGTTTGTGGGTTCACATTTTCGGTAGACATTATATTGTTAATTCTAACAGCAGTAAGCAAGGATTCATGGTCTCAGACTGTTCTTCTCTTCGACAACACAGATTTTGCATCCAAAGTTACTAGGCACATACAATCCGTCGCTTTTGGAGTGTAGCTCCTTCTTAATTGTCATCACATTTCTAGTTTTCCTGCCCATTTCCTCAACCTCGTCCTTTGTCCAATTTAAGGAGACAACCCATGTGTTCATTGCTCCGACTTTGTCTTTTCCATTGATTTCTTTTTCTCTAATTAACTTGTATCTTTTGAAATATCTTGCCTAAAGCCTTCCTTTATTTCACTTTTTTTGATTTTGTCGTATTCTAAAATATCCAGATATTTATATCTATTCGTCTCAATATCCTGGATTTTCTCGCTGTTGGGTAACTCTGAACCATCAGGTGGCATTATTTCGCTTACCACACGTTTTAGTCCCAAATTCCATTCCGATATCCTTACTGAGTGTCTACACTTTTGAATCTAGGTCATTTATTTCTCGTTCGGTCTTTCCAAATATCTTTAAATCATCCATATATAACAAATGACTTAATTTTCCTCCACTTTTCAAGGTCTACCGCGATGTCACTTTCCGTAGTTCCTGTGTGAGGAATATCATACGAATCAGAAACCGCCATGTTGATAGGCTATCTCCTTGAAATATCCCTCTCTTGATGTTAACCGTCGCCAAAAATTTTACACATGATATTAACATTGTGTTAATAGATGATGCAGGCTTTAATCAATCTATTTGCTCCGGTTACGTCTTGTAGTATTTTATTCACTTGAAGGGCTCACCCTTTGAATAAATTTCTATCTCCCTTCCTAAATCCATTTATTTCCATTTACTAGTTTTCCTTAACGATACTAATAATGTCTTCGATCATTCCTTTGTCATCATTATTTAGACCTCTACACTCAGGGCTTGAGACAGTATAATTCTCCAGTTTACTCTCCTTATGTACAGCTTCGTCAGCGCTCTCAGTATGTACTTCTACATCGCTCCCAAAGTTTTTGGTCATCACCCTCCTCCTAATTGCATCCAGCTTGCTAATTCCATCCTCCTAATTTTATTCAGTACTGTTAGCCATCTTTTCTTCCTCATTGCTCTTACGTTCGTTACAGAGTCTCTGGTCCGTAATAACTGTGCCCTGCATCCTCTTTCTATATCCTCTTATGAGTTTCCTTTCATTTTCAGTGGGTCTGCTCAAAAAACAACATTCCATACCATCTGTATTAATCGGCTTAGACCATTTAGTTCTAGCAGCCGTATTATGACCACCGGGCCAGAGCTGCTCACCCACAGAGCAGCTGCCGGGCAAAAGCCCGTCCAATGTAGTTCCGCCCTCATATACGCCGTTCTTTGTGTTAATTCTAGTATTCATTACTGACATGCAGAGAAAAGTGTTGATAAGTTTTCACAACGTCAAGTATTTTTACGGAGGCACCATCTCTAGAGGGATTTGTCTAAATACACTCATAGAGACCCTCCTTCTCATCGAAGTTTAAGTGAGCTATCCTGAGCTGGACACTAAAACCCAGAATTCAGTGCTCCGCAGGTGGTGAATGGTGAATGATTTGTTGTTTGGGTGGCTGTTGACTCCTCAGAGTTAATCCACCCTTAGACAATTCTTGTATTTCATCCTGAAGGGTAACCAAATAACAAAAAAAGCACCCTCCTCACAAAGCAAGCTCTGTGGGGTGGCTGGTTTAGACGCCGACGGCCCGACAGCTGGAAGAATGGGAGGAGGGAAAGGTGGTAGTTCCCTAAAGTTAATTATTATTATTATGTTAGAAGGATGTTCAGTATTTGCCTTACAAGTTTGGTTAGGCTGCTAGTAACACGCAGGTAGGTTTAGAGAGGAGAGTTTATTATTATTATTATCATTATTATTATTATTATTATTATTATTATTATTATTATTATCATTATAATTATCATCATCATCATCATCATCATCATCATCATCATCATCATCATCATCATTATTATTATTATTATTGAGCGAGAGAGCAGTGGATGCCATCAAAGTTATACTGGGGTAAAATATACGAAGCCCTGTATACCCATCATGACTACCAGTCTGATAAAGGTACAGCAGGCACCACCATCATCATCATCATCATCATCATCATCATCGCCTTCTTCTTCTTCTTCTTCTTCTTCTTCTTCTTCTTCTTCTTCTTCTTCTTCTTCTTCTTCTTCTTCTTCATCGTCATCACCGCCATCGTTATCTTGCTCACGCTGATGTTGCTACAAATCTCTGTTCTAATTCTTACGGTTGGCTCTCACTGCCGTGTCGAGTACAATTGTGTGCAGTGTTTCGTCTCAGCTTTGTCACTTTTTGCGCAGTCACACTTGATTACATTACATAGCATAATGTACAGCGTTTAGCTATTCTCTTTGGTGTTTGTCCTACTTACTTGTGGTCTGGGTCACAAAATGAATGCGTATGATGTTTTATCCATCATTCCCGAAGAACGTAATATTGTAGGGAATTTTTTGTCCTTTGATTTCGGGATCCACATTCATATGAACTCTGTTTCTAGAACAATTATAGATTGGCCATCGGAAAGGTGATTTCGCTGGCTTTGCCATTTAATTGCTTTTTAATAGAATCCATTTAACTACCATCCTCTCCACCTCCTCTATCATATAGTTGTATGGATATCTGTCCGAAAGTTTTAATTCGCCCTCATGTCCTTCCTTAATGTAAGAACATATTTAGGTAGAAGGCTCTTCCCCTTAATAGATACAATAAAATCTTTATAGACACATAATAAAGGGTATCTTCTCTTGTCCTCTTAATGTTGTCGTATATCAATCGCAACTCAAACCTGCCCAGGATCCACAAGCAGTGACAGATCGAAATGTCCTCAAGAGTAGATGTGAGATATATCTTCCATTGTTTATGAAGCACGTTTTATGAAGCCAGCTATGACAATGGTCGTACAGATATGAGATATATCGGGGCTGTGAAAGAAAAATTTAAATCTAGATACAACGAACATCCTTCTATTTTTAGGTACCGTGCTAAGATACTTTCAACAAGCCATTCGGCTTTCATCTGAAAGCTTGAAGACAGAAGGAACAATTTCGACATCAACTGGAAAATCCGCTCCAAATCCAGACTCTGTATTAAAGTATCTAAGCATTTTCAATTCCTTCACTTGAAAGACAGTATGTATTAAACACTTAAGAACCTCCAAAGAACATATGAATTCGAGGAAGGAGATTTTTTCTGCATATGCGCATTTCAAAAAATATTACTGTAATTTCCAAGATTTGTTTCATTTATTTTAAGATTATCTTTACTCTCTTACATGGTGGAGGGATTCTCTATATATACATAAACATACACATACACACACACACACATACATATATGTATGTATATAGGTATTTATGCATATATATATAAAACACTGTATATATATACATACATATATATTATATATGTATGTATATAATATGGCATATATATATATATATATATATATATATATATATGATATGCATATATATATATATATATATATATATATGCATATATATATGTATATATATATATATATATATAATATATATATTATATATATATATATATATAATATATATATATATTTATTATATATATAGATATATATATATATATATATATATATATATATATATATATATATAATCCTATCTATATATATAATATATATAATATATGGAGGCGCAATGGACCAGTGGTTAGGGCAGCGGACTCGCAGTCGTAGGATCGCGGTTTCGATTCCCAGACAGAGCGTTTTGAGTGTTTATTGAGCGAAAACACCTTAAAGCTCCACGAAGCTCCGGCAGGGGGTGGTGATCCCTGCTGTACTCTTTCACCACTCTTTCTTCTGTTGGACTGCACGCTTAGCCAGCGGAGTGGCGTCATTCGAAGGCTAAAACAATGCGAACGCATTGTGACCTGCGATATGTAACTACATCTGATGGGCTGGTCGGTCACGCAAAAAAAAATAATATATATACATATATATGTATATATGTATATAAATATACACACGTATATATACGGGCAAATACAGACATATACACACACATATATAGATGTATATATGTAAGTACATATATACGTATATATACTTATATATATATATATATGTATGTGTGTGTGTATGTGTATGTATATATATACACGTATATATATAATCTACACACGTATATATATATATACATATATATGTATACCTATATATACATATGTAGTATATATATATTATATATATATATATATATATATATACATATATAGATATACACTTACATATACATACATATACACACAAGCACGTACGCACATATACACACACACACATATACTTACATATGTGAGTCTTTATATCTGTATTTGTGCTGCACAAGTACATGTCAACCAATGTTCTTGTGTTTACATCCTCGTAACTTAGAGATTCGGCAAAAAGAGACTGATAGAATGAGTACCAGGTTTATTGAACTGTTAGATTTATTCGACTGATACCATTAAAGGCAGTACCCCAACATGGGCGCAGGGAAATGGCAAAAAGAAATAAAATGTAAAAGATAAACCAAACGGAAGAAATATAATTATTTCTTCATACACATACACAAGCAAATACACACCCACACATCCACACACATCCACATACATACAGACATGCACATAAACACACACCTATATATTCCGGGATAGGCATATATATATATGCATATATCACTATGATCACCGTGACCGACCGCGCTATCTGATGTTGCTACACATCTCTGGTCACAATGCGTTTAGCATTGTTTTAGCCTTTAAATGACGCCACCCCACTGGCTAAGCGAGCAGTCAACAGAAGAAAGAGTGAGAGAAAGTTGTGGTAAAAGAGTACGGCAGGGATCGCCACAACCCCCTGCCGGAGCGTCGTGGAACTTTAGGTGTTTTTGCTCAATAAACACTCACAACGCCTGGTCTGGGAATCGAAACCGCGATCCTACAACCGCGAGTCCGCTGCCTTAACCTGGGCCATTGCGCCTCCACATATTATATATATATATATATATATATATATATATTATATATATATATATATTAGATATATATCTATATATATATTATATATATATATATATATATATATATATATATATATATATATATAATATATATATATATATATAATATATATATATATATTATATATATATATATATATAGATATATATAATATATATATATATATATTATATATATTATATATATATATATATAATATAATAATATATATATATATATTATATATATATATATATATATAATATATATATAATATATATATAATATATATATATTATATATATATTATATATATATATATATATATATTATATATATATATATAATATATTATTATATATATATATATATACGCGAGAAAGAAGCAACAAGAATGGATAGGTTTTTAGTACAATCGTTTCATACAAGGACAGGCTTTATTAAAAGTTGTTAAAAATTACAGCATATAAACGCGTCCCGTACTCATCAGCTAAAATACATGTGAGTTCTCTAGACATCCTAGTGGTTGAGGCTATACTCATGAATAATGTAGATAATAAGTAACATAAACAGATTTCCAAAGTTCATTAAAGTTCTTTAAAGATGATGTACAGTCTTATCACAGAATTTTAAAAAAGTTCTAATAGCATCACAGAGAAGGTGGACCTAATCCATAGAGCACATATGAATTTCCAGAGATATGATGAGGGATTACATACTCACAGAAGACAAATATCCATTGTTAATCACAACGAGGTGGGTCTCAATTCCTGCTTATTAGCATTACAGAGAGGGTGAATTAATCCTTTTGTATAGATGCACAATTCCAATGGTGTAGATGTAAGTTGAGACCCACAATGAAGGTCTAGAGAACTCACATTTTTTTTAAGCTGTGAGCTACGGGACACGTTATATGCTGTAATTTTTACAACTTTTAATAAGCCTGTCCTTGTATGAAACGATTGTACTAAAAACCTATCCATTCTTGTTGCTTCTTTCTCGCTTATAATCACCCCACATTACTGTATTGTTAAAACAGTATAGTTTTTTTGGTGCATCTAAGTTAGGTACCATATTCAAGTAAATTCATTTAAATAACTTGAATCTTATTGCTTTATATATATATATATTATATATATATATATATATATACATAACATACATACATTATATATATAGAACGTTCTTCTTTCAGATTCCATCAACCAGTTCCACTCACTCGGATTTGGTTAGACCAAGTATAATTTAGAAAGCTGTGGGACTGAACCCAGAACCATGTTATTGGGAAGCAGTCTTCTTCTCAGGTAGTGATATTTTTTTATAAGCATCGTATAAATAACTACACTGGCATCCATCCCGCGCTGATTTGAGAGAAAACCATGAGGAAGATTTGAAACCTGAGAAAGCTGTGTAATATAATCACCTCACTCGAAAACTAAGAAGAAACTTGTTAATATTATCCAGACTAAGAAATGCTGCATTGCAAATCATTTCCAATTTAATGCTTCCTTGTAACCCCCTATTGGGTTGCAACTTTATAAGAAAGAAGAAAAAAAAACGGGGGGATTAAGTAGGTTTCTAATTGTTTAACCCATTCACTCCCGCATGTCAACATGATCCCTTATTCATATACAAACACTCGCACAAAAGAGGCCTCCGACAGATGCCAACAACAATGGTTGTAATTCTAAATTAACGTTACACTAGGATTCCGAATTCACATATGCAGGAACACGTGTTAAGTAGGACCACTGGTGTAAGTATTCTGGAGAGGTAAATGCATAATAAATGCATTTTTTCATACAATAGTGACATGGATGTATAGAAATATCACAGCTGGAGATGCGCTGTCTGGAAATTAAAGGAGACTTACAAATTAGATGATTGAACCGAGATTTCAACAAATCTAAACCAGAGCAGAAGACAAATGAGGAAAGGGTGGGAAATTTATACGCAACGTATTGCGTAAATTAACACATTCTAGCGGTCGCTTATGTAAAATAGTTGATCCATACTCCGAAGGAATACATACGTATACATGCATGTATATTTCGTTGTGTGTGTGTGTGTGTGAGTGGAAGTATGCGTACACATATATACATGTACACACTTGCACACCCACACATTTACATACACACGCATACACGCATATACACCCGCACACGTAAATATATGGAGAAGATATGAAGGAAAGAAAAATACAGTATGTATCAATATTATATGTCCTTGAAATTCTAAAAACGTCTAAAATACCTAAAGCTAACTCTTGTTAGTGTTTGTAAATGAGCATATATGCATGTATGTAGGTACTTGCAGTGTGTGAGTGCGTGTGTGTGTGCCTGTGTGAATCTGTCTGTATATCTGTGTGTGTGTATGTGTAAAAATGTTTTATAATACTAAAAATTATTTCATTATACGTCGAATGTATGTATGTATGTATGTATGTATTAGAATATTGTTCCTCTGCAGTGTTCTTTGACTCCAGTGAACTACTGATTCTATTTGCACTCTTCCTACTAGCACTAGCACAATTCTTTATTTATTAATGTGCAGAGCATAGCTAGATAACAACAAAGAAGGAACTTCATAGAATTCACGAATGTTTCGTACGTTGGTACTCTTTAACACGTATGTTGGTTAACTTCTTACTCTTTCGTATGTTAGTACTCGTTTTTTCTTTAATAATCTGACGACTGAAAAATCATACTATATTGGTATTTCAATTCTAAAATTTACAAAATATATGAAAATATATGATAACTATACCTAGCTATGACGATACGAAACGTCCAAATTAAATGGACTTCTGTGAGTTGAAATATGCTATTTTTCATCAAAACTACAGTTGGTTACATCAATTTCAGTGCGTCCAGTGGATTAGAAGCACATTTTGATCCTTCTGATATGGCAATGAAATGAATAAAGATCCCCAAATATGAAGACTTCTACTATAAAATCAAATGATGTAGATGCATTAATCTAAAGAAGAAAATAAATTCTCCGGACTCCAGAAAAAACTCCTTATAAATTGAATTCTGCTGAAGATTTATCAGTCAAACGTATATTTTTTTCAAATTTTGGCAGAAGGCTAGAAATTGTGCAGCAAAGTGTAAGTTGATTACATCGACCCCTGTGCTCAACTGGTACTTATTTTATCGATCCCGAAATAACTAAGGCTAAATCGACCTTGATGGCATTTGAACTCAGACCATTAAGTCGGAACAATTGCCGTTTATCAACAGTTCTCATGTATATGTAAGTGGCTCACTATCTCTATCTCTCTCCCTCTCTCTCTCTCTCCCCCTCTCTCTCCCCTCTCTCTCTCTCCCACACACTTCCATTTCATATACACGTTCATTCATCTTTCACTGTTTCCTCACTTTCACTTTAAAACCAAAGTAAATAAATACAATTTTTTTACGGAAATTGAGAAACAAATCCAGCTGATTTGGATGATTATTCAAAAATTACAGTTCTGAGACTCAAAGTGAAAAATCGCCCTAAGAGTATACCATTGCAAACATTTTTTCGATTGCATTCAACGAATCTCAGCTCCAAAGATTTGGCTGCTACTTCGAGCGCGCCCTGTTACCACGTAACAGCTATTTGCGATAAAGCACGCATACATATATTATTTTTAGCATTTGTATTTTATTCTGAATTTTTCTCGCATAATTCTTATACAATATTGCATCTATACACACATATAAAACGCACTCTTGCAGGGACACGCTGATATCCACTCTCACACACAGAACTATTTAAATATGATCACTTATAGATACATACAAGCACATGCAAGCCCAAAACACACAGACACATACACATACACACACACACACACACACTCACACACACAAAACCTATTACTCAAGAATATACAAATCCTCGTGATGATACGTATACGCTGTTGTTATCATTAATAAATTGATATTAGATATATTTTTTATATTCTAAAAATATTACACATACGACCTAAGAACGCAAGACAAAAAGAAAACAAAAGCAAGATAAGTATTGATTTATTACATTGAATACAAAACCAGATTGACAAACCGATCGATATTATCGAACTTGTTATATTGGGTTCGGCGTTAATCCAATTGGCTTGGTTTAGATTTTATTTATTTATTTATCTTTTGCTTTTGTTCCATTATGTTATTGTGGAGACGTCGTTCGTTGAGTGAGTGAAAGATGCTTTTGTTACAAGAATGGATGTTGGTGTTTGTAGTGTGAGTGTAATACAGCCGTGGGGAATACTTGCCGGTGTCGAACGATACTTGAGGTGGTAGTCTGGAATAGCTAGACTGAATATGTGATGCATTTTCAGGAAATAAATCGACTGGGTGAATGGATTTTTTTTTTCTGTTGGTGTATATCAATGGCGGGCATTTTGTTTTATGCTGAGGTCCGCCCTTTGCTTGCACATTTGCGGTGAAATGCAATCCTGCAAAGACTATCGGCCCTTTTTCGTTATAACAGGAATTATAATCCTTAAATAAGAGTCTGAGTAACATATTAAAGGAAGCAGGAGTTTATGCATGAAGTTTAAGGAGCTTAAGGCGGCGAGCTGGCAGAAACGTTAGCTCGCCGGGCGAAATGCTTAGCGGTATTTCGTCTGCGTTACGTTGTGAGTTCAAATTCCGCCGAGGTCGACTTTGCCTTTCATCCTTTCGGAGTCGATAAATTAAGTACCAGTTACGCACTGGGGTCGATGTAATCGACTTAAAACCTATGTCTGTCCTTGTTTGTCCCCTCTGTGTTTGGCCCCTTGAGGGTAATAAAGAAATAGGAGTTTATGCATGAAGAAATATATGAGTGTGTCTGTTTGTGTGTAATTAAGTGATTAATGCTAGCGAACTTTTGTTTTGAAATTCTGAAGATGGATATTAATAAGGGATGAGACGCAAGAGTCGCTGTGTGGTAAGTAGATTGCTTACCAACCGCATGGTTCCGGATTCAGTCCCACTGCATGGAACCTTGGGCAAGTGTCTTCTAATATATCCTCGGGCCAACCTAAGCCTCCTGAGTGGATTTGGTAGGCGGAAACTGAAAAATGCCCATCGTATATATGTATATATATACATATATATATATATATATATATGTGTGTGTGTGTGTGTGTGTGTGTGTGTGTGTGTGTATGTGTGTGTATGTTTGTGTGACTGTATTTGTCCCCTCAGCATTGTTTGACAGCCGATGCTGGTGTGTTTATGTCCCCGTCAACTAGCGGTTCGGCAAAAGAGACCGATAGAATAAGTACTGGGCTTGCAAAAGAATAAGTTCCGGGGTCGAGTTGCTCGATTAAAGGCGGTGCTCCAGTATGGCCGCAGTCAAATGACTGAAACAAGTAAAAGAGACGTATTAATGCGTATTCAGAATTTATTGTGCGAGGTTTATATATGGAAGTGAGAGATGTTACGACCAAAATACCGTGAAAATTTAAAAGTGGTTCTATCAAATCTGGTGTTCGTAGACCCGTTATATACGGTGGTGGTTAGGGAAGGTGAAGACATTTCTCTATGTTCTGCAGATGTTTTATTCATAAATACCAGAAGGTCGTCCCCTTGCATCTTTCAGTAACATAAGACATTTCCAATATCTTGTTATGCAACGTTCTACAATTCGAGTAACGTATTCAATTATCCTTCAAAGCCTTACTTTCTCTAGATTAGATTTAGGCACCGGCAACACCAACCTTGGAGAAATTCAAATGATCAACATTTCTGGTGGACTTTCACCCATGATATTTGCAGAAATGCCAAACCAGACTCTTCTAACGACAGAGAGTACTGGTTCCTGCTATTCTCACCTAGCGCTGCAGTTTTGTAAGGTGGGCATTTTCACATGAGAACTAAGCAACAAAATCGTTTTATATGAACTCGATTATTGTCTGTCAACCACAGTTATTTTAGTTTATTTATTTTTATTTTTTATTTTTATTTTATCTAGTTTCAGCTCACGAGCTGTGGCCATGATTTTACATGATTGCTACATGATTTTACTTCACGAATGCTTTTTAACAATTGCCATTTGGTGAATGAGAGAGTTATGTCAACATTTGTACATATTTAAATTCCGAAACCCATTGACAGCCGTTTTTGTTCATTTTGAGGGTGGAATAACCACCTTTCTTTGGTGATAGTTGACTGACATCGTCCTTCTGTGTGGTTGACATAAGTCAGATTCGTGAATAGAGACCAAGATTTTGGGGACTGAAAACAGATGTATTGTCTTTGAGCAAGACATCATTGACTTTGAAAAAAAAAATATATATATATATACTTTATTTAAAGCAGCAGAAAATTCAACAAAATCTGTTACTCTGAGTTTCTCGTCGCCGTTCATCAGACAGTTTTTGCTAGAAGTAAGTTGATTATATCGACCCCTGTGCTCAACTGGTACTTATTTTATCGATCCCGAAATAACTAAGGCAAAGTCGACCTTGATGGCATTTGAACTCAGACCATTAAGTCGGAACAATTGCCGTTTATCAACAGTTTTCATGTATGTGTAAGTGGCTCACTCTCTCTCTCTCTCTCTCTCTTCTCTCTCTCCTCTCTCTCTCTCTATAATATATATATATGAAGGCAACCAATGTTTTGGGCTTTAATAACTGTGATCAGTTAGGAATAGTAAATGTGATAATTTATGAAAATTAGACATGATTATCAAAGCTTAGTGCGTATTCTTGTTGCTTCAAACTAAATAAATTGAGACTTATAAATTATCTAATGGCTATAGACCAAAATACAGTCGCAATCTTTCACAAAGAAGGAGCAATACATTTATAGTAAATATTATCCATTACGATTTAACGAACAACAGTCTGGAATATTGTCAAGAAATTTCAAGAGACTCGTTCCACCGCTGGTCGCCCTGGACATGGCCAGAAAATAAGTGTGCGAGCCCCACACCTTATCAAAAGTACGACAGAACAGATACGGCGAAATCTTCGTTGTTCCGCCAGAAAAGTGGCTGTTACAGCAAAAATAAGCCAGGTTCTGAAGAATTATCTCAGGAACAGATGGTGGTGTTGATGGTAATGTCTATGATGCTGATATGGTTTCATGGGTAGATGTTATTTGCACAGTGATGATCTGTCGTCATGGGATTTGCACAGTGGTTATCTGTCGTCATGAGCTGCCGCATATTTATAAGACCACGCCTGCAGAGAAGTCGTCTTATCCTGCATCAGATTCCTGCAGTTATGCTGCCCGACTTCCTTGTTCACTGATGGAAAGAAATTTCACACCGAACACACAGTAAAACACGAGAATGACCAACATTGGAGAGTATCCGGTTCATAAATTGATGTCAAAATCCGTAGTCAGTTACGGTTTGGGTGGCTGTGACAGCCTCTGGAAGGTCCCACTAGTTTTTGTGCCCTAAAGTGTGATTCGAAACATATGCGGCAATATCCAATAAATATCGCAGTATCATAATTGTGTTTTATTTAGTATTGCATTTAATGAATCA
>NW_021823996.1:15000-20370 GCF_006345805.1 Octopus sinensis | reverse complement strand
TCAATGTCACCTTATGGAAATAATCGAAAGCTAATATTACGTATGTGTGTGTGCGTGGGTATGTTTGTGTGTGTGTGTGTGTGTGTGCGTGCTCGCAGACACGACACGTACGTAAGATTCCTATCCAAACATCTCCAATGAGGAAGGAGACACGGTTCTTTTAGTTAAATCTTTTAAACTAGAACATTCTGTATTTATTCATTCTAGATTCCTTCAGCTTTCATGACTGGGAGGAAAACGCAAACTTGGGATTTTGTCACGGCCGACACACAAATATCCCACTGTTTGCAGATGTCTACTACTACTACTACTACTACTACTACTACTACTACTGGTGGTGGTGGTGGTAGTAGTAGCAGTGGTAGTTGTTTCTTTGTCAAAAGAGTCCAGTTGAGAGGACTATTGTAATGGTCGTTGTTATGGAAGTACAAAGGCCAACTTATGCCAGTCCACATAAACGTTCTGTCTGAAGAAAATAGGAATAAGAAATGTCTTCATAAAGCGCACGGTTCTGTTGAGGTGGTCATGGGGCTTCGAACTCTTTTCCTAATTTCTCAATAGAAATGGTTGAGAGTCATATTATGTTCTAGAAAAGAGGCTGGCCTACCACACAGAGAATTGAACCCGTTGCGTCAGGCTCACTTGGAAGTTCCAAAGAGAGACCGTTGCTTACAGTAGTGGTACCTACTTACGGCTAAGTAAACTGGACATTCGACAGTTAAGTGTGTTGGTTATAAATACAATGTAGTGTACAGTATTACCATATGGTCTCTGTGCACGGCTAAGGACAAAGGATATTGCTTGCTTCACAACTGTAACATGGATATGTGTGTGTGTGTGAGTGCTTATGTGTGAATGGTGTGTGTGTGTGCGTGTGTGTGTGTGTGTGTGTGCGTGTGTGTGTGTTCGTGTGTGTGTGTGTGTGTGTGTGTGTGTAAAATTTGAGGAATTTTAAATGATGAGGTTGGTTGATGTGTGAGGTATATATAAGTACGAAATCAAAAATGTGTTACGTCTCTACCTTAAGTGCCTCTGATGATGGTCAGCGGGAAAATCGATTTCGTTCATGTTGGTTAGAATTGGTGGCTATCTGCGTGGTTGTGGTTACAGCATTTCACTTATGCGCGCTTTGTTATCGATACGTCTGTTAATCTATTTAGCGTTGTTTAGTTAACAAAGAAATTAATTAATTAATTACTGTAACAAGCTGCTTAGTCATTCGTACAGTGATCACCAGTAAAGGGGCGTTACATCAAATATTAATTAATATCTTTTGATGTCTACAATAAATCAAATAACTAACTCTGGCCCAAACGAACTCTCGAGAAAGATTTTATGCAACCACTTGACCTGCTACGTATAAATAACAGTTGAATGCCTCACAAATAACGATCTACTGTCTTAAAAATGAAGGACGCATCATATAATGTAGTTCACGTTTAAGTCATGGAATGGTCACAACCAGTGGTGGACTGGGTCTAAAAATATTGGTTGCCAGGAGACTAAGGGGTCCACCCGCTACTACAATACTATCATTTAATTTTTTTTTTTAACTATTTTTTCAACTGTCTGCAAACACAGCCAGGCTGAAATAATTAATGAATTCTTCCAGGAGTGAATAAAAAATTCTCAAACTTGAGGGGATGGGTCCCTTAGATACTAACACGGGCCCCCATATATGGATTCTAATGGCGCAGAGGCCTACTTGTCATGGGGCAAGCTGTCAACCTGGCGAGTCCGCCACTGGTCACAACTGAACTTCTCGTGGCGGACTAAATAATTATAGGGCGTATATAAAAACTTGCGGGTGCAACAGCTGGAGCAAACTCTGTAATAACAACCTAACCAAACACACACACACACACACACACACACACACACACACACACACACACACACACACACACACACACACAAATCTATAAATTTTGCAGAAAAACGATCAGTCTTCCCCCCTCCCCATTGCAAATTGAAAACAACACGCAGTTGTAAGATAAGTAATAACTATTAACTCGAAATTCATAATTTTATCTACAATGCATTTCGGCCGGTTTGATCTCTGGTCGTCATCAGGTGCCTCATTCTTAAACGATAGCCATATGAGAAGGAGTACCGAAAGTTTTACATAGATTCAAAATTATTAAAGTGCAAGCCAGCTATATACCACTTAGGGAGAACACAAAATTAACATCGCTGATTAGGAAATTCCAAACGGAAAAGCCCAAAACTCTGTCAAGTAATCCAAACCATTTTAAACCTTTTAAAGAAATGTCTGGTTTTTTAATCTTGAGACTTTATCTTGAACATAAACATTAATTGCAAAAATCTGCAGGTAAATCACACCTTATATATATATATGAGTGTGTTTGTGCGCGTATATATGTATATATGTGTGTGTGTGTGTGTGTGTGTGTGTGCGCGTTCTCGCGCGCGTATATATATATGTGTGTGGGGGGGGGATGCGCACACGTATATATATGTATATGCGTGTGTTTGCGCGCGTATATATGCATATATATGTGTGTGTGTGTGCATGCGCGTATATATATATATATATATATGTGCGTACGCACGCGTGCGTATATATGTATATAGGTATGTTTTGTGTGCACGTGTGCGCATATATTTATATATGTGTGTGTGCGCGCGCACGTATATATGCATATGTGTGTGCACGCGTATATCTATCTATGTGTGTGTGTGTGTGTGTGTAAGTAATAAAACAATATCAAAGAATGGAGTTAGAAAAACTGCGGTTATTGTTTAGTTTACAACTATTTCATTACCTTCAATTAAACCAATTTTAGGTCATGCCGTCACCATGTCAACAGCAACTACTGCACTGGACAAGCTTTCCATGACAGCCTATGTATGTATGTATGTATGTATGTATGTATGTATGTATGTATGTACACAAGAATGGAAATTATGATATATTTATTCCTTCATTACGATCGTTTCAACACTATATAGTACAGATTCAGCTTCGACATTACAATGAATATAAATATGACTGTGTGGGAAACTTACAGGGAAAAATTCAATTCAGAAATACTAAATCAAATTTCACAAATATAATTTATATTATATATATATATATATATATATATATATATATATATATATATATATATATAATAAAATTAGAAAAAATCAATTCAACAATGGAAAAATTAAATTATACCATATAGAAAAAATTACATCCTATAGAAAAAATTAAATATAAGATAAAAAACATATATATTATTATTTTGCACATTACTTAATCAATGGTATATGTTTTTATCTATATTTAATTTTTCTATAGGATGTAATTTCATTCTATATGGTATAATTTAATTTTTTCATTGTTGAATTGATAAAAGGTCTTTTTTTTCTCATTCTTATATATATATATATATATATATATAGTATGTTTTGTGTGTACAAAAAATAGCTGCATGACTGCTTCTGTTCCATTTAGAGTTCCACGTCGCTCTCTGAGGTTTAATGCAATAAATCGGTTTAATGCGATGATCCGTTGCTGTCGAAACATACAAATACTTTGGAACATCGAATGCAGGGTTCCAAGTAACCAGAATGGTGAAAGCGCAAAGGAATTAATAATGTAAAGTTTATTTTTATATTCATTTCTCTCTCACCCTCTCTCTCTCTCCCTCACACTCACGTGCACACAAACACAAATAACTATGTATATACATGTATATGTGTGTGTATATATACGTGTGTGTGTATATATATATATGTCTATCTATCTATCTATCTATCTATCTATTTACCATACATACATACATACATACATACATACAATATATATATATATATATATATATATATATATATTATAATATATTATATATATATATATATGTAGATATATACATATATATATACGACAAACATGTGTAACTATATATATGAATATATATATGTATACATACATATATGTGCATGAATTGTGTATGTTTGTGTATACACACACACACACACATACATATACATACACACATATTTATATACACATATATAATTATATATTATTTATCGACTTATTTATTAAACATTAATCGTCGAAAGTTACATAGTGACTCAAGGGTCGAGAGATTCGTGCATTGGCACTTATCAAATTAATAAAATATATATTATATATACATATAATCCTGTTCGGAGTTCTATTTTGCCGTCTGTACCAACAAACCCATCTACAAACATATACCTACGTATATCTATATCTATATATTCACACATACGCTAATATACATACATACATACATACCACTCATACATACATATATATATATATATACACACACACATTTATATATATATATATATGTATACATATATATATACATATATATATACATATATATATATTATATATAATATATATATAATATATATATATACACATATATAATATACATATATATATATATATATTATATATATATATATATATACATATACATATACATAATATATATATAATATATACATATACATACATATATATATTAATGGATTCGTGTAGATACTTCACTGCTTGCATTTTTAATATTTGCTGCTGCATCTTATTTGTGTTAAAAATGTCATTTGTGGTAAGTGTTAGTATCCTGTGACTGACTCTGTATATGTTACGTGGCCTCCCCTGACGATTGGACCGCCGATCTTATCGGAGTGCTATTTGCTATGTTGCTGTCGTTGGCAATATTCTTATTGGCAACTCGTTATTGCTTTTTATTTTAATATTTATTTTTCTCTGAGTCTTTCAATATCAATTGTTTATTCAATGGAAGTTTATGTTTGGGTTAAACAGTCCCAGGGAATCCCTAGTAAATATGTGCAGTATTTGGCAATTACAAACTCCCGGCGCTAGATGGCGTTCGAGGGTTCTGCAATTTCCGGTTGAACAACCATGTGCTTCATTTGTTTATAGCGATTAAACGTTTGTATTGCACATAAGCGCACTCCTTCCATAAAATCGATATTACCTGTACAGGTGCGCAATGTGTTGCACGTCAGGTGACAAAATGATTTTTAGAGCGGCGGGAAATGAAGTGTTTTGCTCAAGAACACGACGCAACGGCCGATCTCGGAAGCGAAACTGCGATCTCGCAAACACTTTAATCATTAAGCCATGTACATCACTACACTGTTACCGTCTGTGTTTGTCCCCCCGCCCGACATCGCTTGACAACCGGTGCGGGTGTGTTTACGTCCCCGTAACTTAGCGGTTCGGCGAAAGAGATACCGATAGAATAAGTACCAGGCTTACAAAGAATAAGTCTTGGAGTCGATTTGCTCGACTAAAGGCGGTGCTCCAGCATGGCCACAGTCAATATTATTGAAACAAGTAAAAGAGTAAAA
>NW_021823996.1:0-7500 GCF_006345805.1 Octopus sinensis | reverse complement strand
AATAACAACAACAACAACATCACCCGCAACGGCAAGAATGGCGACAAGAACCATAATTCAATCTCAAGAGTTTTTCGCTCTCACACAGACTCTCTCTTTCTCTCCCCCTTTCTCTCTTTCCTTCCATCTCACAATCTCCCTCTCCCCCTCTCTCTGTCTCTCTTCCCCTTTCCCTGTTGGTCTGTTCCCCTCACTCCATCACTCTGTCTCTTTTTCTCCCCATCTCTCTGCCTGTCTCTCTCTCTTCCCTCTTTCTCTCCCTCTCTCTCTCCCTCTCTCTCTTCCCTCTCTCTCTCCTCCCTCTCCCTCTCCCTCTCCCCCTCCCTAACTGCGTGTCTCCCTGTCTCTCTTTCCTTTCTTGCTCGTTTTCCTCCTCTCTCTCTCTCTCTCTCTCTCTCTCTCTCGGTCCTTCTCTGTCCCCCTTTCTCTCTGTCTCTCGTTTCCATCTCTTCCCCCTCTCTCTGTCTCTCGTTTCCATCTCTTCCCCCTCTCTCTGTCGGTCTGTTCCTCTCTCTCCCTCACTCTGTCTCTCTGTCTCTTTCTCTTCCCATCTCTCTGTCTGTCTCTCTGTCTCCCCCTCTCTCTCTCTGTCTCCCTGTCCCTCTTTTCTCTTTTGCTCGCTTTCCTCCCCCTCTTCTCTCCCTCTTTTTCTCTCTCTTTATTTCTATCTCACAATTTCTCAGCCTCTCTTCCCCTCTCTTTCCCCCTCTGGCTTTATCTCCCCTCTTCCCCCTCATCCATCCCTTCCCCCCACTTTCTTACCAGTCAAAACCCCGGATCACACCAACTCCAATATGTTCTTCAGCAAAATATATGGATTGGATTTACAAGATGGTTCCACTATTAACCGAACAACAACAACAACAACAGCAAAACCACCACCACCACCGCCGCCGCCGCCGCCGCCGCCGCCGCCACCACCTCCACCACCGCCACAACCACAGCCGCCGCCACCACCACCACCACCACCGCCGCCGCCGCCACGCCGCCACCGCCGCCGCCACCACCACCACCACCACCACGACCGTTGTCAACAACAACAGCAACAGCAACAACAACAACAGCAAGTCACATGACAAACGATGCGATTGTTACATCAAGTGATCCAGTTTTTTCTCCCACTCTCTATCTCTTATTTCCTCCACCCCCTTTCCCTTTCTCCTCTTCCTTCCTCCTCCTCCTCCACATCCTCCGCATCCACTTCTCCCTCCACCCACCACCCGCCTCATATGTTCTCTGGATCCATATATATACCCACACAGAGTCGGCTGGCGATTATGGATCGATGGCGAATCCATCGTTAATTAAGATCCACCAACGCAACTCCGGTTGGTCTCTTTTGAAACTTCAATAAATGGATTTAGATAGCAGCGCCATCTATCACATGGTGGCTTCGTAATAGCAGTGGCTGGGGTGGTGGTGGTGGTTGTGTCAATAGCGGTGGTTGTGGCGGTAGTAGTGGTGCTGGTGGCGGTTGTAGTTGTAGTGGTGTGTCATGTAATGGTAGCAAAGCCATTTATCACAAAGTTCCAGCTCAGGAAGGATCACAACAGGAAGACTCAGTAGCGTGGGTTGTGGTGGTCGTGGTGTTGGTTGTAGCAGTGGTGGTGGTGGTGGTGGTCGTCGTCGTCGTCGTAGTAGTAGTAGTCATGGTGTTGAAGCAGTGGTGGTGGTAGTAGTAGTAATGGTGGTGGTGGTGGTGATGGTAGTAGTAGTAATAGTAGTCATAGTGATTGTAGTGGTGGTGGTGATGGCGGTGGTAGTGGTAGTGGTGCTAGTAGTAGTAGTAGTAGTAGTAGTAATGATGGTGATGGTAGTGGTGATGGTGGTAGTGGTGGTGGTGGTGATACTACTAGTAGTAGTAGTAGTTGTTGTAGTAGTAGTAATAGTAATAGTAGTTGGTGGTGATGGTGATGGTAGTAGTAGTGGTAGTGGTAGTGGTGGTAATTGTAGTAGTGGCAGTATTAGTATTAGTATTAGTAGTAGTAGTAGTAGTAGTGGTGGTGGTGGTGGTGGTGGTGGTGGTGGTAAGGCAAGCAAGGCCATTTATCACATAGTCGGTTTATAGTGTGGGTGGCAGTGGTGGTGGTAGTGCTGTTTTGTGTTGGTGGTAGTCCCTCCTGTGTGACTGTGTGTGGGTGGGCGTGTGGGAGGGATGGACAGAGGCGTGGTGTGACGGTCGGACTTTGTTGCTGGTCTCGCAGTTGCGTTTCACAAAATCCCAGGATTTAATTAATGTTGCTCCGTTTTAATTAACCGTATTGAGTACTTTTTTCTCTTACTCTTTTACTCTTTCACTTGTTTCAGTCATTTGACTGTGGCCATGCTGGAGCACCGCCTTTTAGCCGAGCAAATATACCCCAGGACTTATTCTTGGGAAGCCTAGTACTTATTCTATCGGTCTCTTTTGCCGAACCGCTAAGTTACAGGGACGTAAACACACCAGCATCGGTTGTCAAGTGATGTTGGGGGTAGAGACAAACACACAAACACACACACATACATATATATATATATATATTATATATATATATATATATATACGACGGGCTTTCAATTTCCGTCTACCAAATCCACTCGCAAGGCTTTGGTCGGCCCGTGGCTATAGTAGAAGACACTTGCCCAAGGTGCCACGCAGTGGGACTGAACCATGTAGTTGGTAAGCAAGCTACTTACCACACAGCCACTCCTGCGCCTCTTCATTACAATTCCTCACCAAGATAATGTTGATGTCCCCCCTCTCTCTCTCCCCATCCTCAATCTCTTTCGCTCTCTCTTTCTCTATAACACATACACACACAGGAGCTTCTGATTACCATGGGCCAGGAACAACATTAAAAAAAGCTCCTCCTGAGTCATATAAAGTCATAAACCGGTTTCCTGGTCCCTGTGGCATATAAATTATCCCCTGGATGGGACGCTGGTCTGTCGTAGAATTACTCATTTTTGCCAGCTGAGGGGACTGGAGACACTTGAAATGAAGCGCTTCACTCCGGTCCAAGGATCAAAATTGCAATCTTTTGATCACCAACCAATAACGCCCATAACCGCTAATTCTCACGCCTCCACCTGAATAGCACTGTTGTTCTCATATTGATTTCAACTTTTGGCACGAGTCCAGCAATTTCGGGGGAGAGGTTAAGTCGACCCCAATCCTCAACTGGTACTTATTTCATCGCTCCCCGAATGGATATAAGGCTAAGTTGACCTAAGGCGGCGAGCTGGCAGACACGTTAGCACACCGGGCGAAATGCTTAGCGGTTTTCGTCTGCCGTTACGTTCTGAGATCAAATTCCGCCTAGGTCGACTTTGCCTTTTATCCTTTCGGGTCGATAAATAAAGTATCAGTTTCGCACCGGGGTTGATGTAATCGACTTAATCCGTTTGTCTGTCCTTGTTTGTCCTCTCTGTGTTTAGCCCCTTGTGGGTAGTAAAGAAATAGGTATTTCGTCTGCCGCTACGTTCTGAGTTCAAATTCTACCGAGGTCAACTTTGCCTTTCATCCTTTCGGGGTCGATAAATAAAGTACCAGTAATCGACTTAATCCCTTTGACTGTCCTTGTTTGTCCCCTCTATGTTTAGCCCCTTGTGGGCAATAAAGAAATATATAAGGCTAAGTTGACCCCAGAGGAATTTTAGCTCGAAACGTAAAGACAAATGAAATTCCGCCAAGCATTTCGCCCGGGCTGCTCACAATTCGACAAATTCGCTGCCTCACACTGCTCTCATATTGACACAATTTCAAACGAGAAATTAAATATTTATTATCGTTCTGAAACTGTCGTGTCATTGTAATGTCTTGTGTTTCCGTTTTTAAAATTCTGTTCCTTCCTTCCTCCAACCAAAGTATAACGCCGCCCAACCTCAAATAACGATAAATAAAAGAAAGGACAGACAAGAGGTTGAGGACATTGTTAATAGCTCCACGTGATAAATTGAAAAGACATTGAACGTGCTGACAGCCAAAACAGGGCGAGTCTTTGGAATGAATAAAAGAACAACGAGGATAATTCTAATGAAAGACGACAGGGAAAATAAATGGAAAACTGCTCCTGGTCCAGGTAAACACAAAAAAAAAAGAAAGAAAGAAAAATAAATGCCATTATAGAAACGATCTGTCTTTTGTCTTTAAATATGGAAGATTGCAACCAAACAACGAATTCTTCCAACAACCATCGTGGTTAATAATATGAGAGTTTTGAAGAATCTTTTCTGGAATTAGAATAATCTCCGAGTAATTTCAGAAGGATCTTTGTCTTTTACCCATTACTCGGCCATGCTGGGGCACCGCCCTGAAGGGCTTTAGTCGAACAAATCGATCTCAATACTTATCTATTGTTATTTTTTTGCTTTTTTGTTTTTTTGTTTTATTCTAACAGTTTCTTTTGCCAAACCACTAAGTTACAAGGAAAGTAAACAAACCAACCCCGGTTGTCAACTGGTGACAGTGGGGATGACAAACACAGACACACACGCAAGTAAATACAAGCACACACACACACACACACACACACACACAACACACACACACACACACACACGCTTCCACATACTTTCCGTCTACCATATTCATTCACAAAACTCGAAGCTATTGTAAAAGACACTTGTCGAAGGAGCCGCACGGTGGGACCGAACTGGGAACCGCGTGTTGCAAAGCGAGTCTTCTTAACCACGCAGTCAAGTCGGATTAGACTTCACAATGCTGTCATAACAGCTGAGGTTGCAACTGCAGACAAAATGCAACCGAAAAATAAATCGATGATTTGGAAATAAAAAAATCGAAACGGGATTCTAAGGATAAAGAATGGTCGATGAAATGGAAAATATTCTGGGTAAAATTGTCTCCATTAAACCTTTTTAATCGAAGACTGAAAAATTGAGACCTTGATTTAAAATGTGAAAAGATCTGTTTACAATAGAGACGATACCGATATCGGATTTATTTTAATCACATTTTGAAGAATTAATTGATTGCGACCTCTTTAAAATGGATTAACGGACGTGAATGGCAATGAAGCGGACATTAAAAAAAAAAATTATGAAAATGCGCGATAGTTGAAGAATATAAACGTAAAACGATGTGATTTTTGGTCAATTTGAAATTTTTTAAACGATTAATTATGGCTGTCAGCGTTAATAGCGAATGGATCCGGCAAGGTGGATGAAACTTGGATAAGAACTTCGAAATTGCAGATATATACTCTTTTACTCTTTTACTTGTTTCAGCCATTTGACTGTGGCCATGCTGGAGCACTGCCTTTTAGTCGAGCAAATCGACCCCAGGACTTATTCGTTTGCAAGCCTAGTACTTATTCTATCGATCTTTTTTACCGAACCGCTAAGTTACGAGAACGTAAACACACCAGCATCGGTTGTCAAGCGATGTTGGGGGGAGGGACAAACACAGACACACAAACATATACACACACATGCATATACATATATATACATATATAGGACGGGCTTCTTTCAGTTTCCGTCAACAAAATCCACTCACAAGGCTTTGGTCGGCCCGAGGCTATAGCAGAAGACACTTGCCTAAGGTGCCACGCAGTGGGACTGAACCCGGAACCATGTGGTTGGTAAGCAAACTACTTACCACACAGCCACTCCTGTAGAAAAAAAAAAGTATGTCCTTTGGACATTTCAGTCCGCGAATCGTAGAACTCATCGGGCAGGTTACCCGGTTTCCACGGCTTTAAAATAACCGAGATCACAACAGCTGCTCTGAACGGAACATAAATTGATTTTTAAATCCAGAATGCAATGCACGTTCGGTCCAGGTATCGAAGCTGCGATCTTGCGATCGTGTGTGCAAAACGGAGACCTCTTGGCCAAAAATTTTCAGACAATAAATAAATAAATAATAAAATGAAAAACGAAAAGAAAAGAAATTAAAAATGTAATTCAACCACAGATCGTTGAGGATTCATTTTTTATCATCTGCGAAACGCATTAGTAAAGATTAAATCTTTCTCTGTGCACCACACTGCAATAAACATGATCAATTTTTAACCAACAGTTGATTAATAAATGCATCTTGATTGACTTTTGTTAGTGAATTAATTTGAAATATGGTTTAAAGAATTGCATTAAACAGTATTTTGTCTTGACTCTCGAAACAATTCTGGAGCAAATTAATGAAGTTCTTAAGATCTGCTGTCGTGTATTCAACATGTTTTCAATTAGACCGGCAGTTTGCCGAACGAATTGATTGTGCTAATCGGGATTTCATTACACATACAGTATATATAATAATAATAATAATAATAATAATAATAATAATAATAATAATAATAATAATAATAATAATAATAATAATAATCTGGGAATGCATACAATGAGCTTCTCTGCCCTAGATGTATGGAAAACATTCGGCGAGAAACGGAAGAAAATTTGAAGAAAGAAGGAAAAAACATAATAATAATAATAATAATAATAATAATGATAATAATAATAATATAATAATAATAATAATAATAATAATAATAATAATAATAATAATAATATGACAACAAAAGAATGAACGAGACCTCGATATTATGTAAATAGAATATTTTTCGTTTGCCTTAATAACTGATGAGATGCCGAGACAGACTTCAGCCCCGGCATCCGAAACTCTGAGTTTTATTATGACAACCAACTAACTGTCACATATTATATATATATATTACGGAGATGTACTTGCATAGCAAGTGACCTGATCTGATATCGTGTGCTGGAACGAAAACAATTGCAGCGTGGAAGGTGTTTATAAGCCATTTAAGAAGCACACAAAAACCGCTAGATTCACTTCACCATTTAAATTTAATTTGCCAAAATATTTCCGTCGCTTTGAGACCGCGACCTGTTCACTGACAAAATTCCGTGCTGCATATATATATATATATATATATATATATATTATATATATATATATATATATATATATATATATATATATATATATATATATAAGACGGGCTTCTTTCAGTTTCCGTCTACGAAATACACTCACAAAGCTTTGGTTGGCCCGAGGATATAGTAGAAATCACTTGCTCAAGGTGACACGCAGTGGCACTGAACCCGGAACCATGTGGGTTGAAAGCAAGCTTCTTACCACAAAGCTACGCCTGCACATATATATATATCTGTATGTGTGTGTGTGTGTGTGTGTGTGTGTGTGTGTGTGTGGTGTGTGTGTGTGTGTGAATAGAAATTCACAATTGGATTGTTAGTCTATGCAAGAAGTAATTGATTTAACAAACATCTCTCCATAGAATCGCGCAAACTCGAGAGAATTTATAAATGTTGATAACGGCAACGCCAACCATTTAAAGTGCCGCCTTTCTCTTGCAGAACAAAAGCGGGAACATTGCGAAGAAGAGAATTGCTTCAATGGCGGCCGAAGCAATTTGCATGAAGCGAAAAGAATCGGAAGAAATCATGTTTACTCTGCAATTAACATCTTTTTGAATTGTTAATTTCTTTTATCACACGATTTGGCCCCCTTCTTTCTTT
>NW_021823995.1:17500-20734 GCF_006345805.1 Octopus sinensis | reverse complement strand
TCCGAACTTTCAGAACAAGAGAGAAGGAGACATGATGGTCCTATGGAAAACATTCGTCCTCAGGCGCTTGGACTTACTGCTCCCAACTTTGGTCACCACACAATATAAAACAAACAGCAGAACTCGAAGCAACTCAGAAGAAGCTACACAAAGAAAATCGTCTCAATGCAAAATGTCAGCTACTGGGAAAGACTGAAGGTATTAAACCTCTTCTCCCTGGAGCGAAGGGGAGAGATATGCAGTGATATACATCTGGAAAATCCTGGAGGGTCTTGTCCCAAACTTTGGCATTTAAAGTTACTCCAACTGCAGAACGGGGCGCCGCTGCGTGGTGCCAAGGATTCCAACATCACCATCAAAATACAGGTCCAGATACTGCAACAGCTTGGGTTTCAGAGGACCACAGCTCTTTAACATCCTCCCTAAATGCCTGAGAGACTTACATGGTGTGGATGTGGGTTCTTTAAAACTAAACTGGATCTCTTCTGTTGGGAGTCCCAGATGAACCTACCTCACGACAGGAGACACGGATGCGGGCAGCAGCATCGAACTCCTTGTTGATCAAGTGCCACGTATCAGAGGTGGATTCACAAACTAGTGTAGCTCATTCAGCGGTGGTGCCCCAGCATGGCCGCGGCCTTCGGGCTAAAACATTTTTAAGGATTTAAGGATTTATATATATATATATATATATATATATATATATATATAACTTTGAATTGTTATCACCTGATGCAACAATCAATGCTCAAGTCTACTGTCAGTAATTAGAGCGTTTGAACCAAGCTTTGAAGAAAAAAAGATCGGCTTTAGTGAATCGAAAAGAGGGATGTTTCATCAGGACAACGCGCGACCCCACACTGCAAAGATCACATCACAGAAGATCGAAGCGCTTGGTTGGGAAAAAATTCCTCATCCACCTTATTCTCCTGACCTTGCTCCTTCAGAGTACCATTTGTTCGTAGTTTATAGAATCATTGGTGGGTGGGGGGCATAAAACTTTCGCAATATATATAATATATATATATATATATATATATATATAATAAAATATAGGGAATATAATCCAAACTACAGGGAACAAAAGGAAAAAATCAGATTTAGGATTAAATCCAATTTATAGTATAAATATATTAAATTATATTATATTAAATTAGAGATAAACCACTATTAGGCAAATAAAACAATGAAAAAACATAAGCCAATACATAAAATTAATTTTAATTATATTATTTAAATATATATCAAAGGTATTAAAAGTTTAATAAAAGATAAAGAGTAAAACACTACGATCGTTTCATGGCTGTACAATTCGAATAACAATAATTTAAATTCAATTAATAATTCGGGTTATGGTTACAGTCAATCTTCAGGTTAATTGAAATATCTAAAAAATAATATATATATAATGTTATTTTGATACAACTATATATGTATGTCTACATATAAGTATGTGCGCACTATTGACTTCATGAAGGTTCAAAGCATCTCGTATGTCTGTAAGGTAATGGAGACACCCAATGATGTCCGACAACTTGAATCCAGACTCGGAGAATTTTGAGAGTCTACAACGGTTATGGGCATTGCCACTTACTCTAGGCGCAATAGTTAACGTTAGATAGATTAGATAGATAGATAGATAGCTAGATAGATAGATAGATAGATAGATAGATAGATAGATAGATAGATAGATAGATAGATAGATAGACAGATAGAGATAGACAGATAGATAGATAGATAGATAGATAGATAGATAGATAGATAGATAGATAGATAGATAGGAGGCAGGCAGACATGCATTCGTATATGCGTGTTCGGTTATACATGCGTTTGTGTTGATAACTGATGGGTACCCATGTGTGTTTGAGCTTCGGTATCTTCGCTTACATGTATTCGATTATATGCACGCATATATGCATATGTATGAGGGTGGGACCTAATAACGCTATGCCAAACCATTATGCTTCAAGCTGGCAATCAACAATTCACAACTCCCCTCCAAACTCTCCCCCTTTAAAAATAATAATTAATCAAATATGTCTAACGATTTTTTTCTTATTCAAATCCTAAAATCTTTAAATTGTTTCAGCTTTAAAGCTGCGGTCATTTTGTATTTTTAATTTATTAATTCTTAGCTTTTCAACCAAAATTCTTCATACTTCAGTTAGCATTATCCACTTCCTTTCGTTTTATGCTTCCTTGTTCCACTCAATCAACGCCGAGTGTACTTTCTTACTCTTCACCATATTTCATTGCTTTTCATCGATTATTTTTCCTGATTTTTATTTTACCTTGATCATTTTCGACTTCTTTTCCTTGCTCTTCTTATTTCTTTATTGCCCACAAGGGGCTAAATATGCAGGGGACAAACAAGGACAGACAAAGGGATTAAGTCGATTACATCTACTCCAGTGCGTAACTGGTACTTAATTTATCGACCTCGAAAGGCAAAATCGACCTCGGCGGAATTTCCTTGCTCTTTTTATTTATTTAATACCCACAAGGGGCTAAACATAGAAGGGACAAACAAGGACAGACAAAGGGATTAAGTCGATTACATCTACCCCAGTGCGTAACTGGTACTTAATTTATCGACCTCGAAAGGCAAAATCGACCTCGGCGGAATTTCCTTGCTCTTTTTATTTTTTTAATAGCCACAAGGGGCTAAACATAGAGGGGACAAACAAGGACAGACAAAGGGATTAAGTCGATTACATCTACCCCAGTTAGTAACTGGTACTTAATTTATCGACCTCGAAAGGCAAAATCGACCTCGGCGGAATTTCCTTGCTCTTTTTATTTCTTTAATACCCACAAGGGGCTAAACATAGAGGGGACAAACAAGGACAGACAAAGGGATTAAGTCGATTACATCTACCCCAGTGCGAAACTGGTACTTAATTTATCGACCCCGAGAGGATGAAAGGCAAAATCGACCTCGGTGGAAGTTCCTTGCTCTTCTTACCAACCTGAGTATTTTAAGAAGTATATCTAGAAAAGTGGTATGCAATGCTATACTACGATGACGTACGGTCTAGCGGTCAGGGCGTTGCACTCACGATCTTGAAGTCGCAGTTTCCATTCCTGTACAGGGCAGTGCGTTGTGTTCTTGGGCAAATCACGTCATTTCACGTTGATCTGAGATCAGTTCGATATCTGACGTGCGATGCTCCGGAACAGGTACTGTCGATATGCTTTCCTACTCAAGGTACAAAGCCTGAGATTTGGGTGGGG
>NW_021823995.1:0-10000 GCF_006345805.1 Octopus sinensis | reverse complement strand
TAAAAAATAGCAGTCAGTAAAAAATAAGGAAAGAACACATAATCCTAAATATTCTTAATAAGTGGTGGTCATTGCTGGAATACCTGTGGTCAAATTGTCTGCTTGGCCAAATTTAATCTCAAGTTTAAACAATATATGTATGTATATACTTGTGTATGTGTATATATATATATATATACATTCAAAATGTGACCGCGTGTGTACCGTTGGCGATTTTTTTCATCTGTCTTCCCTTCTCTGGATCTTTCCTTTTCCTATGTTTCTGACGAAGAGCTTCGCTCGAAACGTTGAACCCTCCTTCTTCCCGTCCTTCCTGAGCGTCCGATAATACTATATTTGTTTCACGTCCTCGCATGGTTGTGTTTTCTCTTTGTGAAATACACACACACGCACAAAAACAAACACTGTACCTACTCGCACACGAATTCAGACACACACACACACACACACACACACACAAACACACACACACACACACACACACACACACATACAATCACTATCAGATTCTTTATCTATTCTAACTTCTTTCTGCTATGACACTAAATAATTCAAATTATTGATTTCACCCTTGTAAAAGGTACTTTGACCTCTTTTCAGTCAGAAAATATATTTAGTAATAGCGATGTTTGGTCAAAGGTCAAGAGATCAGAGATGAAACAAGACACTATCAGAAAATATATGATTTACCTGGTGATGAGTCTGAGCTAAAACCACCGCATCTATGTGGTTGATTGGGTATGATTTTTTTTTTTTTTTTTTCTGCAATAAGCACAAGGCCTCAAATTTTGCGGGTGGGAGCTGATGGAGATTACATCACACCTAGGGTTTGACCTCGTTCTTATTTCATCGGCCCCAGAAGGATGACAGACAAAGTTGACCTCGGCGGAATTTGAACTCAGAATGTAAATAGCCGGAAGAAATGCCGTTGATTATTTACCCAAACTCATAAATTTAATCTCCATTATTTTTATATGTATTATACCTACATCTAAATACGAATATATAGAAATTACATTCATTAAAAAGAACCCCTACAAGTACACCTTAAAAGGGTTATCTAAAATACCACAAAGTGAAATGGAACCCCAAACTACTTAGTTTCAAACCATACAGCCATATCTGCACTTAATATTTACAAAAATCCTTTTTGTCTATGGACATAAAGTCATAGTGCTTAATGGTACTTCGACCTCGTTCTTGTTTCATCGATCCCGAAAATATGAAAGTCAAAGTTGACCTCAGCGGAATTTGAACTCAGAACCTAAAGACAGACAAAATACCGCTTAGCAATTTGTCCGTCACGCCAACAATTCTGCCACGTCACCTCCTTTAATATATACAGGGTATCCCCAAAAGTTTGACATCATTTCATCACCTAGTAACGGGAACAATTTTCGTCTAAATTGTCTTAAATTTTAGCAGTATGTCTAGAATTCAATACATTTTTAAAATATGATCTTTCGTAAGTTTTTTCTTTTCGGGATTAGACTTGCCGTTTACTGCAACAGAAGAGGCATACTGTGTATAGAAGTACGCCCAAACTCCGTCAAATGTGAACGTGCAACGTGTATTTGTTAGAAGATTTCATAAACAAGCTCTAACAGGGAAGCAGATTTGAACGTGGAATAAGAAGTTTCAAAAGGAAGGTTGTTTGTGTCAGAAAACAGGATCTGGACGTGCAGCAGTTTCAGAAATGACGGTGAACAAAGTTCGGGAAACGCTCAGTTGGAGTCCAAAGTAATCTGTGCAAAGAGCAAACCTGGAAACCAGGATTCCCAAGTAAACTGATTGACGTGTCATAAGAAAACGTTTGCGGCTGACCCTTACGAGCTTCAGCTTGTGCAGACTTTAAAGCCGGCTGACAAGCAAAATCGTAAAACCTTCTGTGAAGATATGACGACTTTGAAGATCATTTTGTTTTCAGTGACGAGACCACATTCCATACGATTGGCAAAGTGAACAAGCAAAATGTTTACATTTGGGGCGAAGAAAATCCACATAACACAATTGAACACGAAAGAGACTCACCAAAAGAGACTCATCTCAAAGAACCGTGATAACTTCGGAACATTATAAAATTATCATCTCACAGAACTTTTCGTTGGAAATCTGTAGAAAAAACTTATGTTCAAAAGCCTAAGTTTCATTTCTCTTGCCCATGTAGTCTCTCCGATATAATGGTTCCATATTTTTGGTACAAGGCCAGCAAGATTGTGGTGAATGTAAGTGAATTACACAGACCCCTATGTTCAACTGGTACTTATATGAACGACCGGGAAAAGATGAAAGGCAAAAGTCGACCTAAGCGGAATTCGAACACTGAACGTAAAGACAGGCAAAATACAATCAAGTACGTTGTCCGGCGTGCTAATGACTCTGCCAGATCGCCGCCTTTAGTAACATAATGTACTAATAGCGATATTTGGTCAGAGGCCACAAGGTCAGAGAGGAAACAGAACACTATCAGAGAATTTATAATTTCGCTAGTGTTGAGTGTAAGTCCACTGCGTGTATTGTATGTGCATATTTGAGGGAATAAGAAAAGAATGGAAATTTTTGTAGGGTTAAATATATTTTGGAAAAGTAGGCATTGCTCAGTTGTCAATAAGTTTACTTCGAAAGTCGGCGAGCTGACAGAAACGTTAGCACGCCGGGCGAAATGCTTAGCTGTGTTTCGGGGAGGGGGTAAGTCGATTACATTGACCCCAGTGCGTAACTGATATTTATTTAATCGACCCCCGAAAGGATGAAAAGCAAAGGCGACCTCGGTGGAATTTGAACTCAGAACGTAGCGACGGATGCGCTAACAATTCTGCTTGCTCGCCGTTTTAATAATAATAATAATAATAATAATAATAATAATAATAATAATCCTTTCTACTGAAGGCACAAGGCCTGAAATTTTGCGGGGAAGAGACCAGTCGATTACATCGACTCCAGTGAAACACTGGTACTTAATTAATCGGCCCCGAAAGGATTAAAGGTAAAGCCGACCGCGGCGGAATTTTGAACTCAGAACATAAAGCCGCCAAGCATCTTGCTCTGCGTGCTAACGATTCTGCTAGCTCGACCCCTTAGTAATTATAATAATAATAATCCTCTCTATAGGTTATTTCAGGTATTGTGCCTTCGGGTACAAACTTCAGGTATTGTGACTTTGAGGCACAATACCCGAAGTTTTGTGGGGAGGAGCTAGTCAATCACATCGACTCCAATTCTTGAATGATGCGTATTTCATCAACAGCGAAAGAATGAAAGACAAAGTCGACCTTAGCGGAATTCGAACTCAGAAACTTAAACCCGGCAGAAATGACCCTGAGCATATTGTCCAGCTCGCCGCCTTAAAAAAAAAAAAACATGATAATTGTTTTATGAACCGATAAATAAGACTAATACTGAAAGAAAGAAAAGACAGTTTGCTGTTGAAGCGAGCTGAGTGTTGATTATTACATGTTTATTTAGCGTTCAGTTTGCGTTCTATTTATAATATAAAAAAGATATGTTGTCTTTCTTATGAACATACATTGTAAGTATAGAGCTTATATCATGTCTACATACTTGAAACTCTCGATAAATTACGAATTGATCAAGTATATCGGAAACCGGTATATCAATTTGCCCTTATCTATGGTAAAGTTGATTAGGTCTTTGAACTCATAAAATGTAAGGGAGAAAGAAAGTGTATGCAGATGCGATTATTAAATAACACAAAAGGAATGAGAATAAAGAGATGCTTAAACGTAGAAATGGGATGATAATTGCTGTATAAGTGGAATCTGTGAACTGAAGAGAAGAGGGAGCGAAAACTGCATCTACTTAAAACTGTAGTTAATACTGGAACGTATAAATAACGTACATTCAACGATCTCAAGTTGCTACGACTGAAGACAGAAGACGGGAAAAGAGATAGCGGGGAGATAAGCTAAATGCCGTTTAAGTCACGAAGATCTCAGTTAGCTTGGAGCATGAGAAAATACTAGTTAACTCTAGTGTAGGGTTCTGAATTCATTGAATCGTTTTCATTGATTAGAACTGGAGCAGTAATGAGTAGAATAAACTGACATGGTTAAGAGTGTATAAATTCAACAGGACAAGCGATAACTGTTGTTTGTTAGTGAAAATAACTTCGTCAAATGATTGGGGGTCGTTGTTGCGGTTGTTGTTGCTATTGTTGCCGTGTGGAGGCGCAATGGCCCAGTGGTTAGGGCAGCGGACTCGCTGTCATAGGATCGCGGTTTCGATTCCCAGACCGGGCGTTGTGAGTGTTTATTGAGCGAAAACACCTAAAGCTCCACGAGGCTCCGGCAGGGGATGGTGGTGATCCCTGCTGTACTCTTTCACCACAACTTTCTTTCACTCTTACTTCCCGTTTCTGTTGTACCTGTATTTCAAAGGGCGGCCTTGTCACTCTCTGTGTCACGCTGAATAACCCCGAGAACTACGTTAGGGTACACGTGTCTGTGGAGTGCTCAGCCACTACACGTTAATTTCACGAGCAGGCTGTTCCGTTGATTCGGATCAACCGGAACCCTCGTCGTCGTAACCGACGGAGTGCTTCCATAAAAAAAAAAAAGCTATTGTTGTTGCAATTATTGGTGATTGTAATGCAGCTGTTGTTATATTCGTTCCTTTTTGTTGTTGGTTATTGTTTTTCCTGCTGCAGCTGTTGTTATTGCTGCTGCTGCTTGTTTGGTGGTTTGTTGATTTGTTGAGCGAAGCGGTCTTCGTCCCAGAGCTCGCAAGATCGCGCCTCAGGATTGTCTGCAGTGGGAGAAGTCCGAAACGTGGTCCTTTGCTATTCGTAAGACCCGCAGAAGAGAAAGCAGGTCAACTCCCGACACCGAGAGCATTGACGGATGGATGAATGCGCATCCAGGCTCTGCGGTTGCGTAGGAAGTCGGGGACAAGAAAGAGAGTGAGAGAAAGTTGGAGCGAAAGAGTACAACAGGGGTCGCCACCATCCCCTGCGGGAGCTTCGTGGAACTTCTTTGGTGTTTTCATGAACACACACAACACCCGGTCTGGGAATCGAAACCGCGATCCTCCGACCGCGAGTCCGCTGCCCTAACCACTAGGCCATTGCACCGCCACTGCTGCTGCTGTTCCTTTTGCTATTGCTGCTGCTAATGTATTCACGTTGATATTTAACTGCAAGTCATTCCTAGCCATGGCCATCTCGTGTTATTTTTTTATTTTTGCTTTTTTAAAAAAATTTGTTTTTTTCATATGTAACATAAACCCTGGCATATAATTTATTCATTATGTCTTTTTATCAAAGATGGTAGAGTGTGATTTGAAGATTCGGCTGCTATTTCTAGATGATCGAATGATAATGTAGAGGATCTCATTTGGCTTAAAATAACTATAGCAACGAATAAGGTGGTGAGCTGGCAGAAACGTTAGCACGCCGGGCGAAATGCTTAGCGGTATTTCGTCTGCCGCTACGTTCTGAGTTCAAATTCTGCCGAGGTCGACTTTGCCTTTCATCCTTTCGGGGTCGATTAAATAAGTACTACTTAGAACTGGAGTAATCGACTTAATCCGTGTGTTTGTCCTTGTTTGTCCTCTCTGTGTTTAGCCCCATGTGGGTAGTAAAGAAATAGAAAATAGGTATTTCGTCTGCCGTTACGTTCTGAGTTCAAATTCCGCCGATGTCGACTTTGCCTTTCATCCATTCGGGGTCGATAAATTAAGTACCAGTTACGCACTGGGGTCGATATAATCGACTTAATCCGTGTGTCTGTCCTTGTTTGTCCTCTCTGTTTAGCCCCTTGTGGGTAGTAAAGAAATCGAAATAACTATAGCAACGAAGAAGAAGAAGAAGTTGACGATGGGAGAACAATAACAACATAAAAATAGATTTATTAGAGAGAAATTGGCCAAATGTAACCAAGTAAAAGGTAGTCTGGCCTAACTGTGGTCTTAAGTGGCCATTGAATGTGACTTAAGTGCAACATGTAATTATTTGAAGGGCACTTTAGTAGGGTTTTGTGGTCTTTGTACTTTGTTGGTGTTTATAGTAGCGCTGGGCAGGTATAGTATAAGGTATGAAGATTACTCTTGTTTAATTCTGTTAGCCAAATGCGGTACCTGTGATTGCTTTTAGTTTATCCCTGAGTCGTTTACTGCCTTTGTTGTTAAAACAAGCACCAGTGAAGAACATGTACCGAGGTAATCGACCTGCTTACTTACCCACCTCAAAATTGATGGTTTTGTGTAAAAACTAGAAATTGTTGTTGTTGTTGTTGCTGTTGTTGTTGCTGCTGTTGTTGCTGCTGTTGTTGCTGCTGCTGCTGCTGCTGCTGCTGCTGCTGCTGCTGCTGCTGCTGCTGCTGTTGTCGTTGTTGTTGGTGGTGTTGTTGTTTAAACAGCGACTTCGCTGCGAACGGTGGCAAAATGTTGCCTGTCCAAAATCAGTGAACAAAGGTAAGACTCTTCATTGAGACTTCGAGGACGTACTGTTTCAAGCAACATCGAAGCAGTGCATGCCATCAAAGTGACACTGGGGTAAAATGTACGAAGCCCAGTATACCCATCATGACTACCCGTCTGATAAGGGTACACCAGGCACATGCATCACAACCATATGTGCGCGACACGGTGATCTCATATCAAGATAAACAGCACATGACCTAGCAGGTGGGGCCCAGTTAGAATTTTCTTCAGCTCGAGTTGCCCATCCCGCTCAAAATGTCCCAGAATAAGGGTTGTTTAAGGATATTGAACGAAACACCCATGTTTCCAGAGGTGAATTATCCAAATCCCAGATAATTCCTTTCAACACATGGCTATGATGTTCCCCCACTACTTCTGCTCGTGATCAGTGATGCACATATCGTCAGCCACTAAGGGACATGCTCAACTGGTTATGGTCAAACAACTGACAAGCAAATCTGTGGTATTGAGCAGAATATTTGCCCATCTTTTATACCAAGACAAAACAATGTACATAATAACACTTCCAATCAGTTAAAATCAGAAGCCATGACAGCCACTGCCTGGTACTGCATCAGGGCATTTATTATTATCATTATGTTTTTTTCCTTCTTTCTTCAAATTTTCTTCCGTTTCTCGCCGAGTGTTTTCCATACATACAAAACCACCACAATCGGACTGGCCAAATACCTTGAAGCAACCAACGATTGGATACTAAAACTTGTTGAAAAACATGAAAGACTGAAAAACCTACACTCTATTCTCTGCTGATTCAATTATAATGTTTTGTGTGTAACATGTCCATGTGTATTTAGTTATTTCCCAGCAAAACAAATCATGTGGCAGCATTATTAATAATAATAATAAGTGGTTTTGTATAATTAATAATAATAATAATGATAATAATAATTATATTAATAATAATAATAATAATAATATTATATTATTATTATTATTATTATATTATTATTATTATTATTATTATTATCATTATTATTATTATTAATATCGTCATTATTAATATTAATATATTATTATTAATATCATTATTATTATTATTATATTATATCTACTATTATTATTAAATTATTATATATTATTATTATTATTATCATTATTATTATTATTATTATCATATCATTATTATTATTATTATTATATATATTATCATTATTATTATTATTACTATTATTATTAATATTATTATTATTATTATTATGAGTGAGAGAGCAGTTCATGCCATCAAAGTGACACTGGGGTAAAATATACGAAGCCCAATATACCATCATGACTACCCGTCTGATAAAGGTACACCAGGCACATGCATCACAACCATATGTGCGCGACATGATGATCTCATATCAAGATAAACAGCACATGACCTTGCAGGTGGGGTCCCAGTTAGAATTTTCTTCAGGTTGAGTAGCCCATCCCGCTCAAACGGTCCCTGAATAAGGGTTGTTTAAGGATGTTGAAAGAACCACCCATGTTTCCAGAGGTGAACTATTCAAACCCCAAAAAGAATCCCTCTCAACACATGGCTATGATGCTCCCCCACTACTTTGCTCGTGATCAGAGATGCACATATCGTCAGCCACTAAGGGACATGCTCAACTGGTTAAGGTCAAACAACTGACAAGCAAATCTGTGGTATTGAGAGCAGAATATTTGCTGTAGCCCATCTTTTATACCAAGACAAAACATGTACATGATAACCACTTTCAATCAGTTAAGATCCGAAGCCATGAGAGCCACTGCCTGGTACTGCATCAGGGCAAGAATCCCTTTCAACACATGGCTATGATGCTCCCCCACTACTTCTGCTCGTGATCAGAGATGCACATATCGTCAGCCACTAAGGGACATGCTCAACTGGTTAAGGTCAAACAACTGACAAGCAAATCTGTGGTATTGAGCAGAATATTTGCTGTAGCCCATCTTTTATACCAAGACAAAACAATGTACATGATAACACTTCCAATCAGTTAAGATCCGAAGCCATGAGAGCCACTGCCTGGTACTGCATCAGTGCAAGAATCCCTCTCAACACATGGCTATGATGCTCCCCCACTACTTCTGCTCATGATCAGAGATGCACATATCGTCAGCCACTAAGGGACATGCTCAACTGGTTAAGGTCAAAAACTGACAAGCAAATCTGTGGTATTGAGCAGAATATTGCTGTAGCCCATCTTTTATACCAAGACGAAACAATGTACATGATAACACTTCCAATCAGTTAAGATCAGAAGCCATGAGAGCCACTGCCTGGTACTGCATCAGGCAGCATAGTACTGCATCGGGCATTTATTATTATTATTATTATTATTATTATTATTATTATTATTATTATCATCATCAGCATTATTATTCGCGTCAGTGGTTCATAATTTGAATGTCTCTATTTCTTGTGTCATTTCCTATTAGTTGTCAAGAGCTATTTGTAGTATTTACATACTAGATCTATAATTTTATGAATATTATGAGGCTTCCAACAGAGTTCTCCTTATCATGTCTTAGTGGAATGTAATAATTGATTTTAATACTTGTGTATTATGATTGCCAAAAAGTGTCAACTATCACAGTGTAAATGTTTTTGTCTGGCGATAAACATTTTACAGTTCTTTGAGATGTTTCTAAGCTGTTGGTATTGTATTGCAGTATATTTTTTATTACGTTTGCTTTGTTTTGTTTTATGTTTGGAGCGTTAGAATTTGTTAATAGCTGTGTGTGTGTGTGTGTGTGTGTGTGTTGTGTGTGTGTGTGTGGTGTGTGGTGTGTGTTGTGTGTGTGCGTGTGTGTGTGTGTGTGGTGTGTGTTTAATGGTAGCTGTTGCTATTACTGCGATGGTTTGTAAAATGTGATACATGAATATGAAGTATTAGATCGTCCGAAAAGTTCGTGCCGATTTATAGTAGCTTACATTTCGACTTATTTTGTAACATGGTTGAGTTCATAAAATTGGATTTGACTACACTCCCATTTAGAGCACAGTTTAAGCTATCTTTTCGTGGAAGAAGGTTTATGTTCCTATAACCTGTGTTAATTCTGTAACCCTTTAAAATGGAAGATAAGAAAGTTCATTTTCGGCATTTGATGCTTTGGGAACCAGACAAAAATTGCTGCAGCTCGGCTGGGATGCATTACTCCATATTCACCAGATATTACTCCTTCGGATTTCCACTTATTCAGGTCTCCGTAGAATAGTCTTAATGGTAAAAATTTCAATTCCTTGGATGACGTAAAAAGATACCTTCATGAATTCTTTGCCATGAAAACACCTCAACTTTGGGAAGAGGGTATTTTTAAGTTAAAGGAAAGATGAAGGCGCATTGTGCAACAAAATGGTTCATATTTGGTTGATTCAAAATTTAATGGCAAGTATTTATTGACCTTTTTCTTTCCTTTAAAACTCGGCACGAACTTTCCGGACAAGCCAATATTAATATAAGGTGTAGGCTTTTTCTGTGTGAGTGAGTAAAACTAATCAGTTATCAACTGCCAGGCGGAAGCGGAACTGAGAGACATACAACAGGCACGACATGCATGTCAAAGGAATATG
>NW_021823994.1:15000-17500 GCF_006345805.1 Octopus sinensis | reverse complement strand
CACACACACATATATATATATATATGTGTGTATATATAATATATATATGTATATATATATATATATATAGATATATATATATATATACATACATACATACATACATACAACATACATACATACATACATAGATACATACATACATACCTACATACATACATACATACATACATACATACATACATACATAGATACATACATACATACATACATACATACATAGATACATACATACATACATACATACATATATATATATGCTAAAGACTCCATTCGGTCGTTAATGACCATAGGATTACACCTAGAAAGTTGCCCTCCGATGCGCAAGTCCAAGCAATATTGTTTATGGAAGACCAGCACTTGTCCATCCATGCCATCTCCCTTTCTCCACACCTCTAATGTTACCCAAGAGAAAGGCAAATGGGGCCGATAGAGCTTGATGCCAGTGACGTCACAACTCATTTTAGTAGCTGAGTGAACTGGAGCAACGTGAAATAAAGTTTCTTGCTCAAGCGAGCACAACACACATCCCGGTCCGGGAATTGAACTCACAACCTCTTGATTGCAAGCTCGACGCTCTAACCAATGCAGAAGACCATGCATAGGTGTGTTGGTAGAAAGCTCCAGGATGATAGTAACATTGATAACCATAGCAGTCTATCTTGGATCAACAATCAGATAGATAACACTCACTTTGAAGGGTGCGCGTTTGCTATTCAGGAACAGGAAATATCAACCAAGTATCTGGTGCACAAAAGGGATAGAGATGCAAGAAAAGCAGTAAAATGTGACGACCGATGCAGACTTTGTGGAGTTCACGCTGAAGATATCCCCCACATCATAAGCAGTCCGAAAATGTCATCACGGTTTTATCTACCGATGAGACATGATGTTATAGCTAGGACACTCTATAATGAAATCCGTCGGAAGCATAATCCCAAGAAGAAAGAAATAAGAATCCACATTATGGTAGAAGCCATAACCACTCATAATAAAAATACTGTGGAATGTCCCAGTGAAGTCCTCAATAAAATGCAAGCACAACAGACTTGATATAATGATTTGAGATAGGGAAGAGAAACTGTGCACAGTCGCGGAAATTAGCTGCTCAGCGGATGTTAACATAAAGCTGTAGATCAATGAAAAAGAGGACACCTATGCAGAACTATTGAGAAATCTGCAGTTATTCTATCCAGATTACAAGTTCAGGTTAATACCTGTAATTATTCGGGTCCTGGGATATGTAACACACTGCCTAAATACCAATCTTGAGAAATTAGGCTTCTCAAAACCAGAAAGGAGAAAGCTGATTCGGAGACTACAGATCCAATCTATCACCGGAACTGTAAAAGTCTGTAAGACTTTCCAGAAATTTATCATTTAAATATATATGCACTGTCTAGACATGTAACTATATGTATGACAATACACGCAGAAAACATAACATACAAATCTGCACACGCTCTGGCTCCAAATAATGAACACATACACACATATATACAAAAATAAACTGCTGACGTGTTGAAATTCCAATGAAGGAGCCTTGGATCTAGGATAGAAACTGCCTCCTTCTCTACTGATAAGAAATCTCGAAATAAAACTGAATAGTGACATATATATATATCCTAGCAGTATCGCCCGGCGTCGCTCGGGTTTGTTTCGACCCCTTAGAATTGGAATCTTTGAAAAGTAAAAACTGTGCATTATGTAGCTTGTTATTCTCTTTAAGTGAACATTTTTCTGGTTGAAATACACCGAAAAATCGCGACACAGCAGTCAAAAAATCGTTAAAAAATAGGGATTTTCATAGAAAAAAAGCACCTTTTTGATGTAAATAATTTTTGGTGTTAACATGGTCCGATTTGAATTTTTTTCTTCTATCATACTCTCAATTTTGGTCAACTTGCGCCGCAGGGTCTCGGAGGAGATAGTGTTAGTTGAAGGCTACCAAACCTGCCACACACAGACAACATCAGCTTATATATAGAAAGATTATTAATTGACGAAAGCAATATTGATACCACAAGGTAATCTTATACCAAAAGAAACATGGAAGTTTTGTTAGAAAAGCGAATATTGCGTTATTAGCGTTGAGAGATTCTCTCATATAGGCGCAATGGCGCATGAAGGCCCGTGGGTGGTAGCCAGTTCCCGTTGTTCCAGTCCCCTCAGATTTAAATGGGTTTCCGATCAAGAAGATTGTTAGCCTGCTAGCCAAGCCAGCGGTGGGGGGGGGCTCATTCGAAATCTAAAACTATGCAAAATGCAATGTGATAAGCGATGTATAACAACATCCTATAGTTTAGTCCATCACGTGATATATATATATATATATATATATATATATATGCGTGTGTGTGTGTGCGTGAGTGTGTATGTGTGGAGATAGAGAGAGAAAGAGAGAGAGAGAGATAGAGAGAGAGAGAAAGAGAGAAAGAGAAAGAGAGAAAGAGAGAGAGAGAGAGAGCGAGAGAGAGAGAGAGAGTTTTTGAAGTGACGT
>NW_021823994.1:0-12500 GCF_006345805.1 Octopus sinensis | reverse complement strand
TATATATTATATATATATAACTGTTGTGTCTGGGGAGAGTCATTCTCTTTTGGGGCCTTATAATGTAACACACTCACCGGTTAAATTTCACTTATTTCTTATTTTTCTAAAATTTTCGTTGCATCTTTCAACCTTTTCAATAGTTTTGACTCTGTCCGTTATTTACACTGCGTTTCTTTTGTTTGTTGAGCGCATGTGTGTGGGTCAGTGTGGGTGTGTGTGTGTGTGTTGTGTGTGTATGCATGTGTGTGTATGTATGTCTTTATGTATGTATGTGTGTACACTTGTAGGTATGTATTCTGCATATTCATGTGTTTGCCTGACCGTGTTTGTATTTTTTACGTGTGTGTGTGTCTGTGTGTGTATGTGTGTGTACCTCTGTCTCCATATGTGTCCTTGTGTCACTCACACACACACACGCACGCGCGCGTGCACACCACGCACACAACACAACCAGGCACGCGCCACATTCACACACACACACACATATTTATGTATAAATGTATGCACAATCAGTATATATGTATATATACATACATGCATACATTCATACATACATATCTCTATATATATATATATATATCTATATAATATATATGTAAATATATATATATATACATATAAATATATATATATCATATATATATATATATATATACATACATGCATACATTCATACATATATATATATATATATAGATCTATATATATATATAATATACATATATATGTATATATATATTTGTATATATATATATGTATATATATACATATATATGTATATATATGTGTGATATATATATATTCATATATATTCACTCATGGTTAGGTGTACAAATAAGTGCACATAACTACCCGGCAATCTAACAATATATGTGTGTGTGTTTGTGTGTGTAGATGGATATATAAGGACAGCTTCACATTTATTGATATATATATATATACACCCACACAGATGCCCCCCACCGCATACATATATATATATATGTGTGTATATATGTATGTATGTATGTGTATATATATATATATGTATGTATGTATATATATATTATATATATATACTGTTGTGTCTGGGGAGAGTCATTCTCTTTTGGGGCCTTATAATGTAACACACTCACCGGTTAAATTTCCACTTATTTCTTTATTTTTCTAAAATTTTCGTTGCATCTTTCAACCTTTTCAATAGTTTTGACTCTGTCCGTTATTTACACTGCGTTTCCTTTTGTTTGTTTGAGCGCATGTGTGTGGGTCAGTGTGTGTGTGTGTGTGTGTGTGTGGTGTGTGTGTATGCATGTGTGTGTATGTATGTCTTTATGTATGTATGTGTGTACACTTGTAGGTATGTATTCTGCATATTCATGTGTTTGCCTGACCGTGTTTGTATTTTTTACGTGTGTGTGTGTCTGTGTGTGTATGTGTGTGTACCTCTGTCTCCATATGTGTCCTTGTGTCACTCACACACACACACGCACGCGCGCGTGCACACACGCACACACACACATGCACGCGCACATTCACACACACACACACATATATTATGTATAAATGTATGCACAATCAGTATATATGTATATATACATACATGCATACATTCATACATACATATATATATATATATATATATATATATATATATATAATATGTAAATAATATATATACCAGATAAATATATATATATATACATATATATATAATATATATACCTACATGCCTACATTCATACATATATATAATATATATATATATATATATATTATATATATATATATATATATATATATATAACGTAAAGCTCGTGCACCTTCTCTTTAAGGGAGGCAGCTTCTTATACTGTATTATTGCTGAGGGAAAGCAGTGACTGCACTGAACGGCTGATGAGTGTGAAAGCGTTTAAAAAATATCTGTGGTTACGACAGATTGAAAAATATATAGATGGGAAACGGGACAGTTTGCAAGGGAGAAACAGAGGTATCCTGCAATCACCCAAGAACGGTAAGCGAGTTAGATTGTGAGACGAGGAAGCAAAACCAAACACAAACTGAAAATAGAGGACTTGAAACAGAAATATTTTTTATAGCAAATGCCGAAACACAGGACGGGATACATGGCAGTGGCATGGATAATCTTTTCTACTGACACAAGGCCTGAAATTTGAGGGAGGGGAATAGTTGATTACATCGACCCAAGGGTTTCACTGGTACTTAATGTATCGACTCCGAAAGGATGAAAGACAAAGTCGACCTCGGCAGAGTTTGAAATCAGAACGCAGTGACGGGCGAAAAACCTCTAAGCATTTCGTCCAGCGCACTAACGATTCTGCCTGCTCGCCACCATCAGTGACAGGAATAATAGTATCCGTATACAAACTTTGAGCATATGTTTATGTGTATGTATGAAGATATAATTATACAAGTGTATGCGTGTATGGCCAAAGGAATTGTTGTGTAGTTAAGCAGTTTGATTCTCAATCACGTATTTCTAAGTTCGATCCGACTGTTTCGCCTTATGAATGTATCTTCTCCATAGCTTCGAGTTACCCAAAAGCTTGTGAGAGAAATTGAGTAGATGGCAACTGTACGAAAGCCTGTTGGGAGGAAAACTTAGGGCCATAACAATCAGCCGTCTTCAGCAAGTCAGAAAAAGCCCTAACATATATACACACAGAACCTCCACAGATCTGGCAATTCTATCAAATATTATTGGTGAATTCTCTAAATTAAACATGGTATTAAAGATTTGCGGATAGGAAAAATGGAATGTAACCTCATTAATCGAATTAGAGAGAGCAAGCATCAGCGTTATTCACGTCGTTTCGTTTAATTAATAAACCAATCAAATGCTAGATGATTAAGGAATTAATAGAATGTGGAGATAGCAAAAGATCACGTGATTTTTGGTCAGAAATTGGGTTAAATAGATTTGAGCCTCGTCTGTGACTTTGTCTTGTTCTGGGTTTTCGGATCCAACAAGGTTTTGATTCGTCTTCCAATCAAGTATTTCACTTTCAACAACCTCGACCTTCTTTAGGGCATGTGTAGAAAGCATTCTTCTTAATGGAACTGGAACTTGGACTATAAAACGGGTTCTTTGAGATCGCCTTGATGCTAAGTACATCATCAGGGCTCCAACCGTCCGATATTGTGAGAGTAAGACCAAACAATAGATACATTCTCCTTATCTCTACTATTAGTGATCGAAGCAATAATAGCTGGTCACTGCTATCGTACTGAACAACTGACCATAGCAGATGATGACCGGTCTGTGACATTGATGCAGAGACACACAACAGGAAATTCAAGGCCCATCGAAAAGGATGAAGGACAGAGATTGCTGGAAGAACGCATCTCGTTCGTGACCATTTGAACAAGAAGACTGTTGTTAGATTCAGGGTAAAGACATGGCCGCATTCTATCTCTTATCTCTCACTATGGTTTTGTCAGATGTGAAATAAAGAAACAAAGGTTTCGTTCTCTCATTCTTGATTGCAGTTAGATAAAGGATCAAAGAAGCTTTCGAGTCTCCCCCCTCCCTGATTTAGGATGTCCTTTCAAACATAGTTACATTACAATTCCGATTCTCCCCCCGCCCCTGTTTCATACTACATAAAGTCAATGTCAAATAATAGTTTGACCCCCACCCCGGTCCCATGGGCAGAGTTTTGATTCTTGGGCCGCTAGACCTGACATGTATTTCACACCACTACCTGGTCCACAGTGGAACCGTTGGGATGTCTGACCCGGTTCTCCGTCGATTGCGACGACGAGTGTTCCAGTTGACACGATCAACGGAACGGCCTGCTAGTGAAAATAATGTGCAAGTGGCTGAGCACTCCACAGACATGTGTACCTTTAACGTAGTTCTCAGGGAGATTCAGCATGACACAGAGAGTTACAAGGCTGGCCATTTGAAACACAGGTTCTATTCACTTTTGCCAGCAGATTCGACTGGAGGAAGGTGAAATAAAATGTCCTCAAAGACACAACGCGCCTTTAGGCATCGAACTCACGACCTTGCGATTGTGAGCCAAATAGTCTAACCATTAAGCCACGCGCCTTCACTACCTGGTTCACAAAGAACCATTGCGATGCCTAATCAGTAGAAAACATACAAACCTGGTCTACGGTTGAGGATGCTCTTATACATGGTTCACCAAGCCATAGATACCACAAAATGGTATCTTCTTAATCTAGAGTCTAAATAATAGAAAATGTACTGATCGAAATTATTTAAAATTACTACAATTGTTTCGACATATTTTTACACTCATAGCACATCGATTAGATGATGTAATTAACATGTGTAATCAAGGTATAAGATGCACTTTTTCAGGTGATTGTTTTAAATAAGTCCTTCATTAGATCATACTGTCATTTCACTCAATGTGAGAATGAATGCCATGAAGTTTTATGTAGAGGGCTGATTGTGGTATATAGAGGACCTGCCTATCACTGCAACCGCCGTCACTACTACTAGCATTGCCAGCACAGCTACTGCCGTAGCCACCACTACAAATACCACTGCGACCACAACACTGACCAATACCACTAGTACATCTACTGCAACTACTTTGACCACCACCATCACCACAACCGCCACCCAACGCCAAAACCACCAAGAGAATACACTGCCACCACAAACTATCACCATTACCCCCACAATCAACACAACCAGTACCACACACCCCCGCCACCTTTACAACAACAACAAACTGCTACTACCACACACCACCAACGACAACAAAAACAACAACATGACAACCACCTCCTCTATAATCCAGATAATCCACTACTCCGCACTCAGCTTCAGTCCAGTCGCGATAAATCTGTCTGTCCCTCTTTCTTTTTCTTCTTTCTTTCTTTCTTTCTTTCTTTCTTTCTTTCTCTCCTTTCTCTCTCTCTCTCCCTCTCTTTCTCTCTCTTTCCCGCACTCTCTCCCAAATGAATATTCGCAATCTTTTGAGATCTGAAAGTGTTATTAAAATTGTCCAACACATCTCCTCTCCCTCCTACTACTTCTCCCACCACCACATTGTAATTAACTGGCTAATAATGGGTGGTTGGAGATTGGGTAGGATACAGACAGACAGACAGACAGGCAAACGGACGGACAGAGAAGCAGACAGACAGAGGGGCGGACAGATAGGCGGACGGACGAACGGACGGACGGACGGACGGACAGTCTCACAGACAGACAGACAGACAGACAGGCAGATAGACAGATAGACAGATAGATAGATAGATAACATACATACATACATACATACATACATACATACATACATACATACATACATACATTCAAAAGTGTATTGAAAAGTTGTATACACACATACACATACATTTATATATACACATATGCATATACATATGCATTCATACATACATATACATACACACACCTTCACGCATATCTATATACATGCACACACACACACACATATACACACGCAAATATACACGTACACGTGCTTCTACTTATACAAAGAGATTAGTGGATGTCAGCATATATATGTTCACACAGACATACACAGGACATTTTCAGAACTATATTTCCGTTTGTTTTCAATCAAAGGAGCTATTGGTGTTCCTAACATCTCTGTCGTAACTTAGTGAAAATTTGCATTGATATCACAGTCTGAAGGAATATTATGTGTATATAGTGAATACTGTGAGATAATTAAAACACAATGCACTGGGTTTTGGTTTGTATTTATTAATAAAATTTATTTCTTTATTGTTTCATTGTCGTTTCATCATTGAGTCGCTACACTGGCAGAAAGGGAAGACAAGGGAGTTAGGTAAGATCTCACCAGCACATTTATCTATATGTTCCCTTAAGAATATGTTTTGTGTATGTTTCCCTGATCTGTTGGCGGTGTACCGTCATTCTTTTTCCAGGTGTCATAACTGTTTGTCCTATGTACTGTTCTCGACAACCTTTACATTTTATAATGTACATTAGGTTGTCAGAAATGCAAGAGAAATAGTTTTTAATTTTGAAGGTCGAACCTTGGTCGGTTACATTTACTTACTGTTGCGTCTGCCGTTTTTGCTTTTACTTTACATTGCTCAATATCCTTTTTAGTGATTTTATTTACCTCTCAGTTTCTATAACAGAGTTTTCCAAAACGTTTTTCATTTTTTGGTCCTGATATAATATTGGTAGGTTTAGACAGAGGTTCGTGAAAATTTCGGTATTCCTTGTGCTAAAAGTTGGAACATATGGAATAGTATTTTTTCTTTTGGGAGTTTTATTTTTCGAAGTTCTTGGTTCTTAATTTGTTTAGCTTTCTGATTTCCAAATTCAATTAGTTTTATGGGGATATTTTCTTATGATATTTCTTTCATTTAATAGTTTTTAATTTATTCCTTATCATGTAATGTTGGTTTCGTTTCCTTATATCTAATTATCGGTTTTATTCTCCCGGGGGTCTGTGTCCTCCCCATTTTAAAAATTTCATCAGTTCTTGCTTTTTTGTTTTTTTTTCTTTTTTTCCATATGACTTAGCATATGAATTAACAGTGTACCTTCGATTCCCGGTTCCGTTTTCCCCATTTGCTAGTCTACCTCTGTTGTTAGAGACTAGTAATCGATGCAGAGTTAGGGTTACCCTGTTGTTTAAAGGCCGACCCATGTTCGGTTCATATTTGGATATTCTATAGGCAATTGAGACTTTGGGGATGTATTGGTTGAATAAATTACTTAAAGCAGTTTATATTGTTATTTCTTATTTTCTTTTAAAATGGCTTTTCAGATGGGTATTCGCTTTTCCTCGGTGACTTTGAGGTTATCCAGCGTTTGTAAATTTCTACTTTGACATTGTTTTTCAACAGATTCCAGAACGCGAATTTTCTCATATTAGAGTTTTTAGTCCAAACATGGCCAATTCAGCTTTTTATAACAAAGCAGACTTGGGCCCATTTTCGGATATTTTAATTATGGTCGTATTTGAAACATTTTTTCAAGGTCCTTAATCAAGTAAGTTTTTCATAAATAATACTCTTCCTTTCTTCTATATTCTACAGTAAAATTCTGAAATTTGTAGAGTTTTTTTTCACCTGGGTTGGAAAGTTTAGTATTGATTTCTGTTATTATTTACGTTATTTACATTTGACGGATATTTGACCTCATCTTGTTTGTTGTTAACACAACATTTCGGCTGGTATACCCTCCAGCCTTCTTCAGGTGTCTTGGGGAAATTTCGAACCTACGTTCTCATTCCTAAGGTATTTTTCCGATATTATTATTATTCAGGTCATTGCTTGGAATCGAACTCGGAACCTTGGGGTTATTACCCCGCGCACTTAACCACTACGCCATATGCCCGTGGGTGTAGTGGTTAAGAGCGCAGGCTATTAACTCAAGATTCCGAGTTCGATTCCATGCAGTGACCTAAATAATAATAATAATAATAGTAAGAAGAAGAAGAAGAAGAAGAAGAAGAAGAAGAAGAAGAAGAAGAAGAAGAAGAAGAAGAAGAAACTATAACATAAAATATTCTATCGGTCTCTTTTGCTGAACCACAAACTTACGGGAACATAAACATACCAGAACCGGTTGTCAAGAGATGTTGGGGTGACGAACACAGACTCACAAACATATGCACACGCATACATATGTACATACATATACATATATACGACGGGCTTCTTTCAGTTTCCGTCTACCAAATCCACTCACAAGGCTTTGGTCGGCCCGAGGCTATAGTAGGAGACACTTGCCCAAGGTGCCTAGCAGTGGGACTGAACCCGGAATGCAGTTTGTAAGCAAGCTACTGACCACACAGCCACTCCTGCGCCTAAATACAAACTTTTTTTTGTTTAATTAAGCCATTAAGTCCCAGAGTATTTAAATTTCTGAATATTACAGAAATTTTTTACAGATGATTGAAAATAGATTAAAATGAAAAAAAATCAATTATTTAAACTCCATTACTTCAAGTAGAAATAGAAATACTCGGTGTCCTATAAATCCTATGAACAGTTTGTGACACAATACAACATAATTATATATATATATATATATATATATATATAACAATTTAATAAATAAAACATATGCATACATACATATATGTACAAACCTACATCTATATGTACACTTGCGTCAGAAATTAATTAGCACTTCTCAAATTTCTACATTAAATAGGTTAAATCAATTAACCTATGAGCTGTTGAAAACGTCTTACGCGATGAGAAAACTTAGTATGGTGTGATTTCGGTCCTTGCGAGGCGCTACCTATATCTATTAAACAAAGGAAGATTTGTCTGCATCCGCACTCCAAGTTGTTGCACTGCTATGTCAACATCATAAGGCTGTAGACTCTCAAACTGCTCTGCAAACAAAGTTACGTCATCGTTCTGCGCAACAGTGAACTCGCAACAAAGCAATAGTTCGAGATATGGCCACTAGGTGACAGCACATACCTTGAGTGAAGAGCAAATCAAGGGTGCTAATTAATTTCTGACGCTAGTGTATATATACATGCATATATGGGTACAGGACACCACAAATAAACGTAGAACACAACGAGAAACGAAAACATAAAAACAAAACAAGGAAACGGACTTTTTTTAAATACGAAAAAACAGAGTACAAGACAAACAATACAAGGAATATTCCCCTTCTTCAGCTGCTCCTATTTCGACTCAATGCGTGTTTCGAAGGTAAGGGCAGATATATATATGTATATGATTGATTGATTCTAGTTTCAGCTTATGAGCTGTGGCCATGCTGGGGCACCGCCATTTGGTGTTGCTACTTGGTTTCACTTCATGGAGGCTTTCTAGCAACTGCTATTTGGTGCATGAGAGAGTTCGATGCAGCTGCCCTCATCTGCCCCTCCTGCCGTGAAGTTGGTTCATCTGGGACACCTGACAGGAAGAGATCCAGCTCCATTTTAAAGACATCTGTATCCACCCATGCAGGTCTCTCAGGTCTTCGGGAGGATATTGAAGAGCTGTGGCCTCGAAGCCCAGTCTATCACAGAATCTTGTCCTACATCTTGATGGCAAGTTTGGAGTCTTAGGCACCACGCAGTGGCGCCCAGTTCTGGCATTCGTAACTCTCGATGCCAATTCAGGACACTTCCCTCCAGGATCTTCCAGATGTATATTATGGCATATCTTTCCCGCCTACGCTCCAGGGAATATAATTTTAATCTCTTGAGTCTTTCCAGTAACTTACATCTGCATAGAGGCTACCTTCTTCGTGTGCTTCGTTGGATTGGATCGCCTCAAGTTCTGTGATCAACTTGACACTGGATGGTGACCATAGCTGAGAGCAATAGTCAAAGTGGCTTAGGGCAAGTGTCTTCCAGAGGACCATCATGGTTTCTTATTCTCTTGTTCTAAAGGTTCTAAGAATCCATCCAGCCAGCCGTCTGCATTTCATTGTCAGTTTAGCAACATGTACATGAAATGTCGCGTCATCACTCATGTGAATACCCAGGTCACGCACTGATTGTGCCTCTGGGATTGCAATCCCTCCGGGTTCAGTTTTGCATGCTGATAGTATAAGCTTGAAACTTTTCATTCAGCATTAAACTGGCATGCTATTCTTTTCAGCCCACTTGTATTTTCGTCCAGCTCATATTGCAGGTGCCTAGTGTCTTCAGGGTTCTGTATTGGCCTGTGAAACTTTTGTATCATCTGCATAACTTGTGATCGTGGCTCTCCGCGTGGCTGAGGGCATGTCTGAGAGGGCCATTATGAACAGTAGTGGTCCCAAAACAGTGCCCTGTGGACACCGCTCACTATTTGCGTGCTAATGGAAGTGGCCCCATTGGCTGCTAACCACCTGACTTCTATTCTTCAGAAAGTCGTGAAGCCATTCTCCTAGTTTTCCAACTATGCCAAGATCACGCAGTTTGTGACATATCATTCCATGATCGACTTTATCGAAGGCCTTTGCGAAGTCGAGATATATGACTTCCACATTTGAGTGGTTGAGCAGTTGTTTCAGCACCCAGTCATAGTGCTGCAGGAGCTGAGTTAAGCAGCTTCTTCCTGGTCGGAAACCATGTTGGGTGTCAGGCAGCAAGTCATTTTTGTTCAAGGAAGGTGATTAGTTTCCTTCTGACTATTCGTTCCATGACCTTGCTGATGTGTGAGGTCAGAGAGATAGGTCTGTAGTTCTTGGCCTCCGCTCTGCTACCTCCCTTATGAATAGGGCATATTTTACCTTCCTTCAGTTTTCTTGGAAGTTTGCCAGCTGCAAGGAAGCTCTGAAAGAGAACTGCAGTGGTCTTGCTAAGACTCTCTTACATACTTTTAGGAGATTGCCGGAATCCATCGGGGCCAATAGCTGAGTCTATTTTCATTTCATCTATAGCCTTTATACATCGTCTTCCTTTATATCGATGTAATTATCGTCGCCGCCTCTGATTCTATTCTGCAGTGGTAAAGAGTCCTTGGATTGCTGATTTGGAATGTCCAAGGGGTGGAGTGAAAACACTCTTGAATTGTTCATTCAGTATTTCACTTACCTCGCATTGGTTTTCCTGTGAGTGTGCCATCCTTTTCAAGGTGGCCCTATCCTACAGTGCACCGTAGCTGTTTCTTTGGCATACCTGTAGAAAGCTCTGGGGTTAGTTTTTATGTTGTCTATAGCCCAGGCTTCTTTGTCTGCTCTTTCCTTCTCATGGGAGAGTTGCAGACAATTTTCAATTTCCAACAGTTTTTTCAGGCGGACTTTTCACTGCTTTCAATTTGTTTGTTTAGGCGATTTGAAATTTTTGTACGCCGTCTCATTAAAATTTTCCTCTCTCTGGGTCTCTGGGGATTGTTGTTCTTGTGTACAGTGGCCTTTCTCTCTGGGACACATTTGTAGCATATGGCTTGCATTACAGACATGAATTGTTGAAGTATCATGTCGATGTCCGGCGAGGAGAGACATTCAGGCAGTTTTGTTTGAGGATCTCTTTCTCAATTTGTTTCCAGTTTGCCTTATTGAAGTTCAAGCTGGAAAGATTCTGAGGGTTTCTTGTAGGCTGCATGTCCGTGCTCTCTTTTGGCCCGTACATGGTCAGCTCTACCATGTTGTGATCCGAGAGTAGTGTCGGTGTCACTTTCACATTATGGATGAGATCCATATTATTTGTGAAGCAGAGATCCATGTGTTACCTGCTCTGGTTGGTTGGAGTATTACTTGCTCCATGTACAGGGTGTTGATGAGGTTCAGGAGGGACCTCGCCTGTCCTCGTTCACATCTTGTCATTCCTGGAGAGAAAGGCCCTCGGGCCATCTGACATTCGGTAGATTGAAGTCTCCCATGAGAAGTACACTTATGTGTTGTTCTAATGTGGTTAGAACTTCTTCTATTTTTAAAAGGCAGTCCTCAAACTTGCCCATATGACTTGGGGCATCTGGAGGGCGATATGTAGCACACACAACTACATCAAGTTGCCTTATGTGTACAATTAGTGTGTCACACACCGAGTTTGAGTATGACAAAAGACCTGGGGCGTGAGGTCCCCACGGATGTACATAGCAACTCCTCCATGACTCCTTTCTTTCCTGTCGGTCGCGTAGTACAACATACTGTGGTATGTGTAATTCCGCATCTGCTATGTCCGGTTTCAGATGCGTTTCTGTGAGTGCTATGCATAAGGCTTGATTGCATGCGACAAAGTCTCTCAGGAATGGGACTTTTGTCCTGTTACTGTGTGTTAGTAGTCCTCTGATGTTCAGTAGGAGCATCGAGGTGGAGGTGTATGCTGTTGCCGGCGGTGTCCACCCTGGGTCCATCTGCTGTGGCGGTCTTGTGAACTGTGGGCAGTTCCATCTGCGAGCCTGAGCCTGATGGAGCCAGGTTAGCTGCTGTACGATCTTTTGTGCCATGCACAAAAAAGATTCCTGCTCAGCAGCTGCCCTATTCAACAACACGTTGGTGGTTTGTGGTACGCACCACATCTGCGTACCTCCGTTTTGGGGCAGGTTTGCGTGGCCATCCCATTTCCTTTCGTGGTTGGTTTCTGTGGCAGGTCCCGGATGTGCAAAGCGGCAGCCTGCACCTTCCTCTCCATGCCGGCAGGCACCTTTCACAGGTAGAACCTACATACCCGTGTCGCTGCTTGTTTCCATCCTTTTGGCATATGGATGGTTAGGTTTTGCCTCTATCCCTGCTGCCTTGCCCCTTGGCTTTGTCTGAGTTTTAGCTTCATTTTTCCTCTTTTTTTTGGCTTCTTCATCTCCATGTTCATGGCTTTTGGTGCCGTATAGCATCCGCACCTGGGTTCCACCTCCCGGCAGCATATATAAATATATATATTTATATATATATAAATATATATATATATTTATATAATATTTATATATATATATAAGACACACACACACACATACCACCCACACATATATATATATAGATATATATATATATATATATTATATATAAAAGCAAAACCACATATATATATTCTTTCATTCTTTTAATGTTTTCAGTCGCCGGACAGCGCCATACTGGAAACATCGCCTTAGTTTTTTTTTATACACACACA
>NW_021823993.1:20000-21237 GCF_006345805.1 Octopus sinensis | reverse complement strand
ATATCAAACCAGCGCTTTTTTTTCTGTCTCCTTTGTGTGGAGAATACACCTGTCATGTCTGCCGCATCCGCTGGCAATTCTGGTGGCCATTGTTGAAGCAATCATACAACTATTCATGGCTCTTTCAGGTTTAAGTTCCCATTGTTGTTGCTGCTGCTACTGTTGTTGTTGTTGTTGTTGTTGTTGTTGTTGTTATTCTTCTCCTTGTCGTCGACGTTTCTGTTGCTGCTGATGTTGCTGATGTTGCATAAGTAGCTGTTGTTGATGTTGTTGTTGCTTGTGGTGGTGGTGTGGTGGTGGTGGTGGTAGTGGTGGTGGTGGTGGTGGTGGTGGTAGTGATGGTGGTGGTGGTGGTGGTGATGGTGGTGACGGTAGATGGTGGTGGTGGTGATGGTGGTGGTGGTGACGGTAGTGGTGGTGGGGGTGATGGTGGTGGTGGTGGTGGTTGTGGTGGTGGCGGTAGTAGTGACGGTGGTTGTATTGCTGTTGCTGTCGTTTCTTATTGATGATGACGATGACGACGGTATTCGTGATGATAATAATGACGATGATGGTGATTGTGGTGATGATGATGATGATTCCCTTGTGACGTTATTCAGCTAAAACTAGAAATAATGACAAAACGTGGAGATGGTCGTGAATGTTGTCTCGTGTTAGTGGTGGCGGCGACGGCGGTGGTGGTATTTCTGTTGGTGTTCGTCGCATTGGTGGCGGACTCTGAAAATTAAATTCTTTTATTTTGTACATGATGAAATACTACTATTACTACTACTACTACTACTACTACTACAAATAATAATAATATAATAATAATAATAATACAAGAAGAAGAAGAAGAAGAAGATGATGATGATGATGATGATGATGATGATGATGGTGCATACCCGAAAGACAATGACAGTGCATGGTACCTTCTACACTAAGGCAAGTGTACACAGGATCTACATGAAGAGAGGTAAGGGTGGACGTGGGCTGATAAGCGTATGGGAGTGCATAAACAGTGAAAGAAGAAACATGGCAGAATATTTGGTAAAGAGCAAAGAAGACCTGCTACAGTATGCTGCTAATGCAGAAGAATTTACCAAAAATGGACTTGAGAGTGCTCATGAATTCCGAAGAAGAACAGCCAACGAGAGAGAAGAAACCCTACTCCGTGTGGAATTACATGGTGAGTTCCACCGTGAAACCATCAAATTAAAAGACCAGCGAGCATCATGGAGGTGGCTCCAGGAAGGTG
>NW_021823993.1:7500-10000 GCF_006345805.1 Octopus sinensis | reverse complement strand
ATGTATGTATGTATGTATGTATGTATGTATGTATGTGTATATGTATGTGCATGCGTGTATAGTGTGTATGCAATATCTAATTCTCAATTCTATTAACTGTCAGAGTATTGTTGTCATTCTCATTAATATTGGTATCGTTGCTGTTTTGGTTGAAATTGTTATTGCTGCTGCTGCTGCTGCTACTGTGGTTGTTGTTGTTGTTGTTAATATTCTTCAGACTCTGACTTCAAAACGGAAAAAACACACCATGAACTTGTTTGCAGAACAAATTACAGGCTCACGACCAATGCCGTTGATATATACTTCTTTTGTTATACTTCTGCTGCCTTTAAATAAAGCATATTACTCTACACACTTTCACACACGCACATATAATATACATATATATACATATGTGTATATATATATATATATATATATATATATATATATATATTCACATATATAATCATATAAGTTTGTATGTATATGTGCCTCTATATATATATGATTTGTTATGTGTATACATATATAATATATATATATATATATATATAATATATATATATATATATTATATATAGTATATATGTATATATATGACTATATGTGTATACGTATATTGATATATATATATATACTCTTTACTTGTTTCAGTCATTTGACTCTGGCCATGCTGGAGCACCGCCTTTAGTCGAGCAAATCGACCACAGGACTTATTCTTTGTAAGCCTAGTACTTATTCTATCAGTCTCTTTTACCGAACCGCTAAGTTACGGGGACGTAAACACACCAGCATCGGTTGTCAAGCGATGTTGGGGGACAAACACAGACACACAAGCACACACACATATATATATACATATATACGACGGGCTTCTTTCAGTTTCCGCCTACCAAATCCACTCACAAGGCTTTGGTCGGCCCGAGGCTATAGTAGTAGACACTTGCCCAAGGTGCCACGCAGTGGGATTGAACCCGGAACCATGTGGTTGGTAAGCAAGCTACTTACCACACAGCCACTCTTACGCCTATTTATATATATATATATATATATGACTAATGTGTATACGTGTATATATATATATATATATATATATATATATATATAGAGATATATATATATATATAGTATATATATATATATATATATACATTACATAATACTACATACATACATACATCATACATACAACATACATACATACATACATACATACATACAAGCATACATACATACATACAATATGTATTCATAGTCGTGTAACATCGTCCATTTTCCGTCCTTGCTTCGTATACATCGAAGCTTTCTTCCAAGGAATCTAATGCGAGCTTAGCTTAGTTTTCCTTGGGGCTGGCCAGATTGGAGCAATCTCAGATTAATCAGCCGAAATTGCGAGGATGATCCGGTTCTTGACTGAAGATTGAAGCCTTCGAATGACCCGTCCTTGTTTTTGTATCGTCTCTAAATGTTATGCGTTCTTGTCCCAGTTTGTATTTATATATACATACATATATATTATATATATATATATATATATATATTATATAATATATATATACGCACTTATTTACATACTAAAATACCGATCACATAACTGTGCCAAAATATTTAGACGAAAAATCACCGATACACACTCACACACATACATACACAAACGGCTTCTTTCAGTTGTTGATATACATACGCATACACGCACACATACAGCTCTACAAACAGACTGCTATACACACACTCATACCTATCACTTTTTGCATGCACAGACACACACATATACACACTCACAAATGCACACTCCCTTGCATTATATATATATGTCCACATACACATCCTAGCATACACACACACATATACACGTACAGACACATACAAGCATACATTATGGTACCTTTCACACACACACGTGCACACACACAGACACACACACACACACACACACTTACACATAGTTATATGAACCCACAAACTCCTAAACACACATCAGCATCTACTTACATATTCACACACAAACTTCGATCAATGCAACACATATATACGCACACATACACACGCACACACACACATACACACAACCACGCACACACTCGGGCATTTAGTTATATACTTATACACGCAATACACCTGCACACATACACACATACAAATATCAACACACACACACACATAGTAATGACCACCGACAGACACACTCACACACATACATTGATACACACGTGATTGCGTGCACTCACACACACGCACACACACACACCCACACACACGCAGAAATAAACACTTTCACACGAACACGAACACATATACACACACACATACACATGCCAAGACACATACGTACAAGACGCTAATAAGCAACTACACATATCAACGTAAATAAATACCTACACACACACACGCACATACACACATACACACATACACACATACATAGATACACACACACATACAAACACCTTTACACACATGCACACACTAGCATACTCTAATAAACACCCACGTTCACCCACACATATATAACTACACG
>NW_021823993.1:0-2500 GCF_006345805.1 Octopus sinensis | reverse complement strand
TCAAGGCGGTGCCCCAGCATGGCCGCAGTCTAATGATTGAAGTAAGTAAGAGGTAAAAGGTTAAAAGATAAAGACTCGTTCTTGGCGGCAGAATTAACCGGTTTCTATAAATACTTTATACGTCAAGGGATGTATAATGATAACCGCGTGGGTGTGGGGGGGTATATATATATATATATATATAAACGTCGCCCTTTTCAAGCCTAGCCAGACTCATGGGGGGCTCGGTTTCCCGGCTTCTGTGGCGGATATGTACCCCCCAGCTGGACAGTACGCCAGTCCATCGCAGCGTTACTCAAGAAACAGGAAGAGAGAGTGAGAGAAAGTTGTGGCGAAAGAGTACAACAGGAGTTGCCACCACCCCGTGCAGGAGCCTCGTGGTGCTTTTAGTTTTTTTTGCTTAAAAAACACACACAACGCCCGGTCTGGGAATCGAAACCGCGATCCTCCGACCGCGAGTCCGCTGCCCTAACCTCTGGGCCATTGCGCCTCCACAAAATAAATGCGCCTTTTTAAAGCCTAGCCAGGCTCATGGGCCCGGTTTCCCGGTTTCTATAGTATATGTGTTCCCCAGCGTTACTCATTTTTGCCAGCTGAGTGGACTGGAGCAACGTGAAATGAAGTGTTTTACTCAAGAACACAACGCGTCACCCGGTCCAGGAATCGAAACCACAATCTTTCGATCATGTTGCTGACACCCTAACCACTAAGCTACGCGCCTCCACGCATATATATATATATATATATATATATATTGTGTGTGTGTGTGTGTGTGTGTGTGTGTGTGTGTGTGTACATAAATACATACATACATACATATATATATGTATATATATGTGTGTGTGTGTGTGTGTGTGTGTGTGTACATATATGTGTGCGTGCGTACGTGCGCGTGTGTATGTATGGATGTATGTTTGTATATAGCTCCCCTCTAAATCAACAACTTGCATTCCACAGACACCAAACTTACAATACTACCAAGCTTCACAGAAGTTCTTCCGATTCTTCCGATAATATTCTTCTAGTGTGTGTCAGGATTAAAGAAATGTCTATTGCATTGTATTCCATTCTGATCCAGAGAGTCAAAGACTTACTTCTGAAATATTCATCCCTTAATGGAAATCTGCCGAAATTCAATGCGCAAAAATACAATCTTTGCACATCAAAGAAAGAGAGGGTGGAGTGTTTGTGCGTGGCATGGCGTGCGGAGAATTTTCGGTACGTATAGCAGAGTGTATGATTCAGTTTAGACACACTTATACATGCAACACACACACACACATACACACACACACACCACACACACACACACACACACACACACACACACACACCGCACACAGATGTCCGTATGGTCTCTTCGTCTTTGTTTTTTCTGTAAATTTCAACTATATATGTATATGATAAATGTATATGTATATATTATATATATATATATATATATATATATATAGATATATATATAATATATATATATATAATGCGATAGAAGAGAGACCACTAAGTGGACATCCAATATGCTAGAAATAGATCACCCGCGATCTAACCATAAAGAAAAGAATGTTCTCTAGAAAAATTCAGCAAACACCAGAATATAAGCGGGTAAGACAAATGAAAATATACAAAATAAAGAATTAATCGTAGATCGGTTTCGACATTAACTATTTTACTCACGTAAAAACGTCCGTGGCTCTTCAGTACGACCGTTCTAATTCAATATAAATTGCAGAACTATACACGAGTTGTCCTCATAAAATTAGACGTGTGTACAGCGCTACCGATTACATTGGTGTTATTTTCAAATGTCTCAGCTCTGGCGCGCTAAATCCCGGAAACAGTTCTGCAGAAGATAATTCACTGCAGTGAATATTGCCGGTTAGAGAACATAATTATTTAAAATTTAAATAATGAGGGTGATAAATTGAATATTAATTTAATTAACATTTATTTAAAACCAGTGACCTAGCATATAGAAAAATCTGAAAATTCAGAAAAATTGTATTACATGAGTATAAGAAGCAATGACCACTAAGTGGACATCCAATATGCTAGAAATAGATAACCTACGATCTAACCACAAAGAAAAGAATTTTCTCTAGAAAAATTCAGCAAAGACCAGAACCTAAGCGGGTAAGACAAATAAAAACATACAAAATAAAGAATTAATCGTAGACCGGTTTCGTCATTAACTACTTTACTTACGTAAAAACGTAAAAAGACGTGTGTACAGTTCTACCGTTTACAGTGGGATTATTTTCAAATGTCTCAGCTCTGGCGCGCTAAATTTTATGAGGACAACTCGTGTATAGTTCTGCAAATTATATTGAATTAGAACGGTCGTACTGAAGAGCCACGGAAAAAATTACAAACCGCATTCCAACCTATGCACCCGTCTCCACATGTGTGCCATTTTTCATGCGAATCCACCCAGCCGTTTGGCTGTGAACCTCAAGACAAGAAAGAATGCAACGATCGCCCATGTCCAATTTATATTATACAT
>NW_021823992.1:2500-20857 GCF_006345805.1 Octopus sinensis | reverse complement strand
ATGTATGTATGTATGTATGTATGTATATATAGGCGTAGGAGTGGCTGTGTGGTAGTAGCTGCTTACCAACCACATGGTTCCGGGTTCAGACCCACTGCGTGGCACCTTGGGCAAGTGTCTCTACTATAGCTTTGGGCCGACCAAAGCCTTGTGAGTGCATTGGTTGACGGAAACTGAAGAAGCCCGTCGTATATATATATATATATATATATAATATATTATATATATATATATAAAACTTACTTGGAAGAAGAAGAGGAACGACGCGAGCGTTCAATCATATAATAACAATTATAATAAATAGAACATATGCATATATACATACATATATGTACATACCTACATCATATGTATATATACATGCATATATGAGTTACAGGACAACCACAAATAAACGTAGAACATAACGAGAAACGAAACATAAAATCAAACAAAGGAAACGGACTTTTTTTACCAACGAAAAAACAGAGTACAAGACAACACAATACAAGGAACATCGCCCTTCATCAGCTGCCCCTGTTTCGACTCAATGCGTGTTTCGAAGGTAAGGGCATAAATACATACATCACTTATATATATATATTATATATATATATATATATACACTATATACGACGGCTTCTTCAGTTTCCGTCTACCAAATTCACTCACAAAGCTTTGGTCGGCCCAAGGCTATAGCAGAAGCACATTGCCCAAGGTGCCACGCTGTAGAACCATGTGGATGCCAGCTTCTTACATCACCCCCCATATATACATATATATATATATATAATATATATATATATATATATATATATATATATATATATATAATATATATATATATATATATGGCGGTGCCCCAGCATGGCCACAGCTCATTAGCTGAAACTGGAAAATCAAATCAAAAATCAAAAATCATATATATATATATACGAAGGGGTGCTGAAAAGTTTTGGGCTTTGGGTAAAAAAAAATACAGGATGAGTTAATTATGATTTTACTCAACATATTCCCCTCTTAGATTCACACACTCATTGCAACGATCTTTCAGTTTTTGTAAGCCCTGTGAAGGACTTTTCGCGATACCCTTAAATCCAGAAAGTTTTCAGGGCCCCGTAGTATTCTCACAATGAATATCAAGCACTATCTACAGAAAGCAATGTTATAGTGCGCAATAGTAAGCTAAAATTGCCGAGCAAAGAAGAAACAAAAAGAGAGAAAATGAAATGAAACTAAAGAGGTATTTTGTGATGATTATAAAGAAACTCCTAGTTTCGCTTTTACGTTTTAATTTTATCATTTGTATTTCAGCGTACTCGGCTGCAATTTTAATACTGTTGAGTAAGAGAAGGCTCTAGAAGGTGAGTCAGGTATGAATATACTACGGGTTAAAACCAGCCGTAAATGAAATACGATCTGACGAGATGTTATGCAAAACACCAAGTCTTAACATTTTCGTTTTACTTTCAGATGTTTAATAATAAGACAGCTATGAATATGAGGTTAATAATGGTGATGGTTGCCATGTTAACAATGAGAGGAATGGGACCATAAGGGTGATGAACGTGAAGAGCGGTTGGCCTTTTCGTCGTGGTTGAAGGTATTGCAGTACAGAGGTAGTAATTTAACTACCGCCACTCTGCCTGGGATGTTTCTAGAAGCAGGTGTCTAACTCCCAAGTACTACCTTTCCACTCGTGTATACGCCACGGTGGTAGGACAGGTCAATACGTCCTCAGCATCGATGGGACTGCAGGGGACGCCAGATATCGATTAAGCATAACCGCATACAAATCTGCCTTAGGGTCCCTTCCTCCAGATTTTTTTGGCGAGTTTACTCTGCTAATATGAAGGGTAGACGTTCATTTTATATTCATCATCTGTTCATTGTTAAAAACTTGTACTGAACGCAACAGTCAAAAGAAAAAATACCCAGGGTAATATCAGAAATTTCAGTTCATAGTTGTGAATTGGTTGGACAACTTCTGTGGTTGTGAGTAGATGAGAGAGAGAGAGAGAGGAGGGAGGGAGAGGTGGAGGAATGAGTGAATGAATACATATATTAGCGACCAAAGTGGATGGCGTGACATCGCCCACTAGAAGGCAACCAATGGCAGTTGTGCGAGATTGTTTGATAACCGTGTCATCTTAAGATTCGGGGGCGTTCACTGACCTTCCATGAACACCGGATTTCTCCGTTTGTGATTTTTTTCTTGTGAGGCTACCTTCAGAGTCGAGTCTACACGGTTCGGCCGAGGACATTGGATGAAGTGAAACAAAGAATTGAAGACGAAATTGGTAGTATATCAACTGAGATGTTGCTCCGAGCAATGGGGAACCTCAACGGCAGATGGGTAGAATGCATCGCCGAGGAAGGCGGCGAGCTGGCAGAAACGTTAGCACGCCGGGCGAAATACTTAGCGATATTTCGTCTGCCGCTACGTTCTGAGTTCAAATTCCGCCGAGGTCGACTTTGCCTTTCATCCTTTCGGGGTCGATAAATTGAGTACCAGTTACGCACTGGGGTCGATGTAATCGACTTAATCCGTTTGTCTGTCCTTGTTTGTCCTCTCTGTGTTTAGCCCCTTGTGGGTAGTAAAGAAATAGGTATTTGAGTTCAAATTCCGCCGAGGTCGACTTTGCCTTTCATCCTTTCGGATTCGGTAAATTAAGGACCAGTTACATACTGGAGTAGATTTAATCGACTGGCCCTTCCCCCAAAATTTCGGGCCTGGTGCCTAGAGTAGAAAATAATGCATACGTAGAGAAGTACGCCATCTACAGGATGTAATTTTCGGACATTAATAATTTGGATTGATTACTGATTCTTAAAAGGCTAGTAGTTTAATTTGTCAATAATTTTTCTTTTTGTTAGATTTGGATTTTTCCTGTTTTCGTTGGGTTTTTCAAAAATTCTCGTTTTTTCCTTTTGTGTCACCCTGTACAAGCTGAGTTAAGTTCCTCCAAAGCTTAACTGATTAACAAAAAAACAATTTGTGATTGGTCAGTATTTTTGCTGACGTCAGTTAATGAATATGATGCGTGGTTGTTATTTGTTAAATTTTTCATGCCATTATCAGTCAATTTGCAAATTCCGTTTTTCGTTTAACTTTGTCTTTAACTGCTTCAGCCATTTGACTGCAGCCATGCTGGAGCACCAACTTAAAGGGTTATATATTTTATTCATATATTTTAAAAAAATGGCTGGTACACTTATAAATGTGAATGGCCGACTGCAAAAAGGAAAGACATAAATATTGAGTAAACACATACACGTATTTGGTATCTACTCAGTCACACACACACACACACACACACACACCACACACACATATATATATATAAACGTGTATATACATACCGTAAATACTCGAGTATAATCCGCATTTTTTCCCAAAATTTTAAAGGTCAAAATCCCTAATGCGTACTATATACGAGGTTAAAAATGAAAATTATTTTCTAAGCAATGTCCGAGTCTCTATTTGCTGTCCGGCAATGTTTATTCAGACGCATTTTGTGATGTCGGACGCGAAAATAACTTAAGCTAAGCCTGAAAGCAATGAAGTCATAAAAGAATCATCCATAACTTGCAGTAAGCAACATTTATTAAACGTTATTACTGTTATTTCTTTATTTTTTGCAAACAAAATGCACAAAAAAGCTACACGTTTGCATTATGTTATATATACAATAATAATAAAGGACATTTACTGTATAATTTTTACAAACCAAGGACGTTATATAGACCTCCTTGACTCAAACTAGAGAAGGGGTGCCTATACCGAAGGTTACGTTTTCAGAGGTACAGCCGCCTAAAAATCCCCTGCGTATTATACTCAAGGGCGGACTATACTCAAGGATTTACGGTACGTGTGTAAACATGTATATTTATGCATAGAGACATTCCTACATTCATGCATACACTTGTTCATGTCTTTTTGCTTCTTTAAGATATTTTTATATAATCAACTTTTCATTTAAGAACAGCTTTCTTCAAATATTATGACTTTTAAAAAGTTTGGCTACACACACATAAATATACAAGAATATGAGAGGCTTGGTTCACTTGTGATCTAAACGAATAGGTACGCTGGGTAAGTGCTATAGTTGGTCGACCATTAGATTCCAAGATCAAGGCTAAGGCTAGATCTTGAGATCCGTGTTAGGGCTCCGTTATAGCATGTATATATATATATATATATATATATATAAATTAATTGTTATCGTCATATTAATATGGCATTCTTATAGAGTAATTTTAATATTTCTATTATTGAAAACAAGTGGATGTATTCCACTGAAACTAGGTAAATATAAGCCTTCGAACAGAGACGTCAGTGGCGACACCTGCGGGGTCTGACTGCGCTACATTGACAAGGGGCAATACCCCGAAACGCGTCTGTAGCTGTCGGACTGGCAGTGTGAAGCGGCTGACCTCCCTTGTTCGAAGGTTATAATGGATACAGATCGTGTATCAATAGCTATCTTAAGGCGGTGGCCTCATGGAGCTGACCAGCGGCAGCGATTATCTTATATCTATAAGAATGCCATATTAATATGGCGATAAAAATAATTTCCAGTAAACGCTGTCGTAATCTCTTTTATAGAGACTTAGTAATTTTAATATTTCTATTACATATATATATATATATATATATATATATATATATATATATATATACATACATATATACATACATATGTATAAATATATATATATATATATATATATTATATATATATATATATAATATATATATATATACATGCGTTTGTGTGTAAGTGTAAATAAGGGGATAGATAAATAAACAGGCAGATAAATAGGCAGACAGACACACAGACAAATAGACAGACAGACCGATAGATACAGACAAACGGACAGACAAATAGATAGATAGATAGATAGATAGATAGATAGATAGATAGATAGATAGATAGATAGATAGCATAAATAAAACAGGAAAGATGAGCAAGAAGGAAACAAATAAGTAATCTATGAAGATAAAAACTAAAAAATGTGGTGGAAAGAACATAAAATATGATACGAAATAACGAAGAAGTATGTGTGTTATGTGAGTGTGTGTGTGTGTATGTGTGTGTGTGTGTGTGTGCACTTTGTAATATGCCATAGAAGTCATGGCTGTGTCAATGTGCTAAATTATATTCGATCTACATCCTCGTTGGCGGGTTGACGGTCTGTTAATTTTAAAAATGTGTATGCGGATCTACAAAATGTCATATGTTGGTGGTTGAAAACCTAGTCTTCTGTCGTTTAAAATTCGACGCATTTATGAGCTCTAGAAGAGGTAAGTGTTACCTGGGATATAGTGTTGATTAGATAGGTGTGGACACTCAAGGTGGATCGCTTAGGTGTTTGATTGTTATAAAAGACACGAAACACTAAAAGATCTCTGGAAACCTCTTTGATGAAGTGTCCAGGTGCATACAATTTCGTCTGCTGCTACGTTCTGAGTTGAAATTCCGCCGAGGTCGACTTTGCCTTTTATCCTTTCGGGGTCGATTAAATAAGTACCAGTTACGCACTGGGGTTGATATAATCAACTTAATCCGTTTGTCTGTCCTTGTTTGTCCTCTCTGTGTTTAGCTCCTTGTGCCTAGTAAAGAAATAGGTATTTCGTCTGCAGTTACGTTCTGAGTTCAAATTCCGCCGAGGTTGACTTTGCCTTTCATCCTTTCGGGGTCGATAAATTAAGTACCAGTTATGCACTGGGGTCGATGTAATCGACTTAATGCCTTTGTCTGTCCTTGTTTGTTCTCTCTATGTTTAGCCCCTTGTGGGTAGTAAAGAAACAAGAATACTTGTAAAATTAAAAGGAGTTTTAGTCGACCAAATCGATCTCAGTAGTTGTGCATTTTAAAGTCTAGTACTTACTTTATCGGTTTCGTTTGCCGAACCGCTAGGTTACGGACACTTAGACAAACCAACGACTGTTGTGAAGCGTGCGTGTATGTGCGTGTGTATTTGACAAATACAAAGACACGCATGAATACACACACACACATAAACACGCACGCACATACATACACATATGAGACTTTTCCACTGTTTCCACCGTCTAAATTCACTCACAAGGAATTGGTCAGTCGACGACCCTTCCTCAAGGTGCTGCGTAATGGTATTGAACCCAAAACTTCTTAACCACACGGCCATACCCTTGTTTATTTTGATTTCATTTAATTTCTTTCATAGGACTTGTGTCGAACCAAATAACATTTTAAATGTATCTCAATTTGATTTTTTAATCTTCGAATTGTTATTTTTTGCTTTCTTTTATTAAATTATTTTCATTTAAGAAAAAAAAATATTCAAGCTTTCATAATGTTTCCATTTTCTCATCGTTGACAAGTGAATAAGAACGGTAATGATGATGCTGTTCCCGTGGAAACAAGAAATTCCAACTTCCGGTTTGTCAGCAATGAAGGCTACCAATTGCCTAAAATTACATACCGTTTCAAAAGCCTATCTCTTTTTTTTTTTCTCTACAATCTTCTAGAACAAAATGAATGTGATTTTCTTCATCAGCAGGTAACTACTACCATTCGAAAAAATTATGGCGGTGAAAAGAAATTCAAAGAGATCCAATATCGATCAGCAATTTGCCCGAAATGTTCACAGTTGTTCCAGCTCGACGTCAATAATAGTAACAATATTTTGTCTCAGTTTCGCCTTGGTCAACTGAAAAAGACACACACACAAAAAAACCCCAAGAAAAACTAGGTTACAAATCCTATTATAAAATTAACATTTAATGGGCTAGCATCGTCTCCTGGTAGTGTTTATCTCTCATCTACTTATGAAACGAATCGCGCGAAAGGAAATAAAACGATGGCGCGCGGCATTTACTAATATTAACAACCTTTAAAAACAAAACATCCAGTCGTACCTGTGGGAATTTTCTTTTCTCTCCGTTTCTTCCTCTTAACAACATCCCGGTTAATGGAAACGGCCAGCATAAACTGCCAAAGATACACACCACACACACACACACCACCACACACACAACACACATCACACACACATATATATATATATATATAATATATATATTATGTATATATTTATATATATTTATATATATATGTATATATATGTATGTATGTATATATGTGTGTATATATATATATATATATATATACGCGCACGCAGATCCATATACATGCATTCATGATATATACATATGATACATATATGCATGCACACATATATGCATACAACATTTATTGTGTGAGTGTATGTATATGCATGCATGCATGTATGTATGATTGTATGTGTGTTTGTATGTATGTATATATATATATATATATATATATATATATATATTATATATATATAATGACATGTGTCCCAACATATGTATGTATCCATGTATATGTGTGTGTGAAAATACACATTTATACACATACATGTATACATGCATATATACAGACAGACACGCATGCACACAACACATAAAACATACACAGAAAGATATGTACTTATATAAAGAGGGTGAGATATATGTGTGTATGCAGGTATGTATATATATATATATATATATATATATATATATATATTCTTCTCGGCATGTTTTTCTATGCAATTGTGCACGTGCGTGAGAGTGTGTGCATGTGTATGTGAGGATGTGTGTGTGTATGTGTGTATGTGTGTGTGTGTGTGTGTGTGTGTGTGTGAGAGAGAGAGAGAGTGGGAATTTAATAAGCGGAAGCAATACAAGCATATGTATATCTCACACAGAAATTGACCCATATCCACACAAACAGGGAAACAGGAAGGAAAAAGAAATCTAGTCACTGTGTTAGTGAGTTATTGTACAAAGCTATATCAAATAGATAGATAGATAGATAGATAGATAGATAGATAGATAGATAGATAGATAGATAGATAGATAGATGTAGATAGATAGATAGATAGAGAGAGATAGACAGAGAGAGAAACAAACAGACAGACAAATAGATAGATAGATACACTGATAGATAGACAGATCGATAGATAGATATATAGAGTGGTAGACGGATAAGTAGATTGATCGATCGATCGAGCGAGCGATAGATATGTTTCTTTATTAGCCACACAGAGCTGCACACGACAGGACAAAATTACAAGATAGAGCTTTTCTTTTGGGGGTAAAAGAAGGGGGTTTGGTTTTCGATCAAAACGGATCGTAAATGGAAAGAAAGAGGACAAAAAAAGGGGGAGGGGATAAAAAAAGGGGAGGTGAGGAAAAAAAAAAAGGAAAAGGAAAAAAAATTGATCAATAGGGATCGTTATCACAGAAATGTCAATATGAAGTGTAAAGGGGAGGGCAGGTGAGGTTTACCCGTGGAAAGAAAAGCCTACGGAAAAGACCACGGTAACCTCGGTCAATGAAGTCACATGTTATATTTCTTTTTTTTTTTGCAAATAAGCAACTCTCTGTATTAATTTTTACGGTTCATAGAATCATAGTCAAGGTGGCTTCGTCATTCATACGTGCCATCCTTGCTACATTCACCCATCTTTTTTTAAAACATTCACTAGACAAAACTTGCCTCTCTACTCTCACTTTCCTCTTCAAGTGATACTTGAAGAAGTTGATGAGAGATTGACCAGAGAGGAAAGTGTTTGTCTCTAATCCTTTCAGGCGCGTCCACCAGATACATTCTTTCGCCATAGCCACAAGTATGATGAAAATAGCACTTCCTTCCCGTTTGAAGGAAGGAGGCGTGACGATATTAACGATAGACTCGGCTGATAAACCGACACGTCCCACACGTGACAGCAGTCGTTCGACATAAGCCCACAGGTCGGAAATTGCTGGACACTGCACGATTACGTGCAGAGCGGTTTCGTCGCTCTGCCCGCATCTCGGGCAGGTCGGCATAGATAGACAGATCGATAGATAGATTGACTGACAGATTGATTGATTGATAGATTGATGCCTTGACAGACAGATAGAAGGATAGATACATAATTAGATAGTTATGTAGCAAGCTAGCTTGGTAGATAGATCGATAGATAATTAGATAAATTGATTGATAGAAAGATAGAAGACAGACAGACAGATAGACAGGCAGACAGACAGATAGATATATAGATAGATATATTGATTGATTAACTGACTGATTGATTGATTGATGGCTAGATAGATAGATAGATAGAAGGATAGGTACATAAATAGCTTGCTAGGTAAGTAGGTAGGTAGGTAGGTAGGTAGGTAGAAAGATAGATAGATAGATAGATAGATAGATAGATAGATAGATAGATAGATAGATAGATAGATAGATAGATAGATAGATGGCAAGATAGACAGACAGACAGACAGGCTGTTAGAGTCATTGATCCATAGATTCATTGACTGATAACTATGGTCTTCGTGTTACGGACAATGTCATAACAACTCCATCGATGCTTCTCCAGAGATCCAAAATCCTTTGTGGAAGATTGTGTTCCCCTCTCAACTTCAAGGCCAGAAGAATTTGTACAAACCACCGCATCCCTGGCTCGAGAGGTCAAGAAGTTTCTAACAGTTGCCCACCTCAGTCTACGGACGGAAGGAGCGACTTGCTCTCCCTTTACGGTCTGGCAAATTCATGGCAGTTACCGGGAAGAAAATATCTCTGTAATGGTAAAAAGATGTGAAAACATCCGGTTTGTTCAGTGTCGCCATCTATTAGGAATCCTAGACATCGGTGTTGGTTTGCTTACGTTCCCGTAATATTAGCGGTTCGGCAAAAACTAGGATAAAACTAGGACTGCTAGGATAAAGCACACTTTCACGCCCCCCCCCAAAAAAAAAGAAAGGAAGAAAAAGAAAAAGAAGTGCAGGGTTCGTTCGACTTAAATTATTCAAAATGGTACCCTAGCATGGTCAAAATCTAATGACTGAAACAAGTAAAAGTTAAAAAGGAAAAGGATATAAAGGTGGTGGTGATGGTGGGTCAAAAGATTCTATCTCTGGGTAAAAGTTAATTATGATTTCATTCAACATATTCCCTTCTCAGATTCACACACTTATTGCAGCGGTCCTTCAGTCTTTCTAAGCCCTGTAAGAGAACTCGGAAGATTGGGTCTCCAACTAGGCCTTTATATATATATATATATATATATATATATATATATAAACGCAGCTCAAAGGTCGCCGTTTAACACCGTATTCAAGGTCCAGAGCGACTCGCTGGTCCTCGATTCACTTACGGAAAACGACTTCCATACCGGATTCCAAAAGCTGCAGGAACGCTGGAACCGGTGAATTGCTGCGCAAGATGTTTATTCGGAAGGAGATGATGTCAAAACTCAGGTAAATAATTCATTTTTTTATTAAACATAACTCGTCTGAGAACTTTTTGATACCACCTCGTACTAATTAAGGAATTACCGGAGCTCGACAAAGATAAAGAGAGGAGGGAAGAATTGAAAGATGGGTAACAGAGACAGAAAAAATTAAGGCTATAACTGTGTTAACGGAATAAAGAAGGTGAAAAGCGAAAATATTGGTGAATAAAGAACAAATTGTCTATTTTAGAGTCTATTTTTGTTAAACATCGAGAGTAGAAAGAATGGAATCGTTCATTAAATGCTATGGTTACGATCAGATTACAATTTAAGCTGTGCCCGGGTTTACTACGATATTGTAATTGGTCATCGTAAGGGAAGGGTAAGTGTTGTAAGAAAGTGAGGGTGATATGCCACCCGATGTATCTTAGATTTTTAGAATGATAGTGGATCACTGCTTTTGGAAAGCTAAGCCAGTTATATAAATTCTATTTTCTATTTTCTCTCCCTGTTTATTTTGGTGTTCCTTTCTGCCGAAGAGCGTAGGCTCGAAACATAAAAGACATTCTCACTTCCCGAGCGTTAAACTAATACATCTGTTTGTTGCTTACACACCCGTCTGCTATTTTTTTGTAAATTCTCACAATTTAAATTCTACATGTATGCGAATATATTATGAGAGGCAAGCTGGTAGAGGCATCGGATAAAATGCCTAGCAGTATTTCTCCCGACGCGTCATGTTCTGAGTTTAAATTCGACCAAGGTCAACTTTGCCATTCATCTCTGCCCTCTGGGGTCGATAAAATAAAGTACAAATCAAGTACTGAGAGTCAATGTAATCGATTTGTCTATTCCCTACAAAATTGCTTGCTTTATGCCAAAATTAGAAATAATTATAAATGAGAAGTTCTCGACAATATTATGTGTGTCACCTTGTGCTTGTGCCTTCTGCTATAGCCGCGGACCGACGAAAGCCTTGTGAGTGCATCTGGTAGACGGAAACTGAAAGAAGCCCGTTGCATATATATTTATGTGAATATATTTATGTGTGTGAGTGTGTCGTGTATGCGTTTGCCCCGAAAACTGCTTGACAACCGGTGTTGGTTTGTGTACGTACCTGTGTGTATACATGTGTGTGTGTGTGCATGTGTATGTGTGTATGGGAGTGTGTATGCGTGTAAGAATTTATATATATATATATATATATATATATATATATGTGTGTGTGTGTGTGTGTGTATGTGTGTGTGTGTGTCTTTGTGTCTATGTTTGTCCCCTACCACGGTTTGACAAGCACTTTTGGCGTGTTTAAATCTCCGTAACTTACCGGTTCGGCAAAAGAAACCGGCAGAATGAGTAGTAGGCTTTAAAAAACTAAGTCCTGGGGGCGATTTACTCGACTAAAAAACCTTTCAAGGTGGTGCTCCAGCATGGCCTCAGTCAAATGACTGAATCAAGTAAATGAACTAAAGAATACACACACGCACACACATTCATACACGCATGCACACTCACACATACACACGCGTGCACACACACACGTATAGAATTCATTAGTTACGTAACTTTTACGCATCACTAAGTCTATTCACACCACAGCTGTATTGAAACTCCTTTATGTTGTCAGTACAAAGTTCAAGATCTGTAAAACTGAAGATTTCTGCTTTTGTTTCTTTTTTGTGTTACTCGGCGCCAGAAAAAAATCACATTCAGATCCTCTCTAAACTACTAAACCTAGTATTTTCCTGCTTCACACATTCAGTACATATATAAGGCGCAGGAGTGGCTGTGTGGTAAGCAGCTTGCTTACCAACCACAAGGTTCCGGGTTCATTCCCACTGCGTGACACCTTGGGCGAGTATCTTCTACTATAGCCTCAAATATACACAAATAGCCGCAGCATTATGAATGAAACTGATCTGTTAGTTTTTGCTTTTGTTTTCTAAATAACGAATTGCCAACCACAAGGTTCCGGGTTCATTCCCACTGCGTGACACCTTGGGCGAGTATCTTCTACTATAGCCTCAAATATACACAAATAGCCGCAGCATTATGAATGAAACTGATCTGTTAGTTTTTGCTTTTGTTTTCTAAATAACGAATTGCCAATCACAAGGTTCCGGGTTCATTCCCACTGCGTGACACCTTGGGCGAGTATCTTCTACTATAGCCTCAAATATACACAAATAGCCGCAGCATTATGAATGAAACTGATCTGTTAGTTTTTGCTTTTGTTTTCTAAATAACGAATTGCCAACCACAAGGTTCCGGGTTCATTCCCACTGCGTGGCACCTTGGGCGAGTATCTTCTACTATAGCCTCAAATATACACAAATAGCCGCAGCATTATGAATGAAACTGATCTGTTAGTTTTTGCTTTTGTTTTCTAAATAACGAATTGCCAACCACAAGGTTCCGGGTTCATTCCCACTGCGTGACACCTTGGGCGAGTATCTTCTACTATAGCCTCAAATATACACAAATAGCCGCAGCATTATGAATGAAACTGATCTGTTAGTTTTTGCTTTTGTTTTCTAAATAACGAATTGCCAACCACAAGGTTCGGGTTCATTCCCACTGCGTGGCACCTGGGCGAGTATCTTCTACTAAGCCTCAAATATACACAAATAGCCGCAGCATTATGAATGAAACTGATCTGTTAGTTTTTGCTTTTGTTTTCTAAATAACGAATTGCCAACCACAAGGTTCCGGGTTCATTCCCACTGCGTGGCACCTGGGCGAGTATCTTCTACTATAGCCTCAAATATACACAAATAGCCGCAGCATTATGAATGAAACTGATCTGTTAGTTTTTGCTTTTGTTTTCTAAATAACGAATTGCCAACCACAAGGTTCCGGGTTCATTCCCACTGCGTGACACCTTGGGCGAGTATCTTCTACTATAGCCTCAAATATACACAAATAGCGCAGCATTATGAATGAAATGAAACTGATCTGTTAGTTTTTGCTTTTGTTTTCTAAATAACGAATTGCCAACCACAAGGTTCCGGTTCATTCCCACTGCGTGGCACCTGGGCGAGTATCTTCTACTATAGCCTCAAATATACACAAATAGCCGCAGCATTATGAATGAAACTGATCTGTTAGTTTTTGCTTTTGTTTTCTAAATAACGAATTGCCAACCACAAGGTTCCGGGTTCATCCCACTGCGTGACACCTTGGGCGAGTATCTTCTACTATAGCCTCAAATATACACAAATAGCCGCAGCATTATGAATGAAACTGATCTGTTAGTTTTTGCTTTTGTTTTCTAAATAACGAATTGCCAACCACAAGGTTCCGGGTTCATTCCCACTGCGTGACACCTTGGGCGAGTATCTTCTACTATAGCCTCAAATATACACAAATAGCCGCAGCATTATGAATGAAACTGATCTGTTAGTTTTTGCTTTTGTTTTCTAAATAACGAATGTGGAGGCGCGTTGGTTAGCGAACAGGGTGTTGGACTCATAATCGTAAGATTGGGGTTTCGATTCCTGGACCGGCCGACGCGTTGTGTTCTTGAGCAAAGCTCTTTGCTTCACATTGCTTTACTCCTCTCAGCTTGCAAAAATGAGTGATCCTGAGATAAACCAGCGTCCCATCCAGGTGGGAAATTTATACGCCATGGAAGCCGGAAAACCAGCCCTAAGAGTCTACAAGTGTTTTCTATATATATAGCCGGAAATTAAGCTGATTTGCTGGTCCCGTCGCTAGAAGGTGGTAGGGGTTCTCTCACTTGCTCGCAATATATCGGATGCTGCTGTACATCGTTAACCAGCTAGAGAAGATGTCCTCTTGGGGTTAGACAATCACAGTGGAGTCCGTTAGAACGGAACAGCCATGTTGAAATGGCTACGCACATTACTTGTTAGTAGAATTACCTCTAGATTTCTTTGCTTATATATATATATATATATATATATATATATATATATATATATATGGGTGGTGGTGATCCCTGCAGTACTCTTTCACCACAACTTTCTCTCACACTTACTTCCTGTTTCTGTTGTACCTGTATTTCAAAGGGCCGGCCTTGTCACTCTCTGTGTCACGCTGAATATCCCCGAGAACTATGTTAAGGGTACACGTGTCTGTGGAGTGCTCAGCCACTTACACGTTATTTTCACGAGCAGGCTGTTCCGTTGATTCGGATCAACCGGAACCCTCGTCGTCGTAACCGACGGAGTGCTTCCAGTCCATATATGTATGCATATATGTATGCATATGCGAAAGGCTTCTTCTAGTTTTCGTCTACCAAATCCATTTGCAAGGTTTTTATCGGCCTGAGGCTACAGTAGATGACATTTGCCCAAGGTGCCACGCAGTGGGACTGAACATGGAACCATGTGATTGGTAAGCAAGCTTCTCACCACAAAGCCACACCTGCGCCTATGGATATATATACGCGCACACACACTCACACACACTCCCCCCACACGCATATTTACATGTATGTGTGAGCGTGAGTGTGTGTGTGCGCACATGTATATAGGTACATATGTATGTATATAAACGTAAACATTTGCAAACTCGTGTAAACAATCCACCTGGAATTGAAATCCTCACATCATCTGGCAGAGGCAAAAAGCCTCCCCCCAACACCCCCAGCTCCGCGCACACGCATTGCTCTGTCCGTTTGCCTCTCAGTCTGTCTCTCCCTTTCTCTCTCTCTCCCTGTGTACACACACACACACACACACATATATATATATATATAAATAAATATCACATATGTATACGTATTCACATTTATAGATTGAGCTGGCAGAAATGTTAGCACGCCGGGCCAAATGCGTAGCCGTATTTCGTCTGTCGTTACGTTCTGGGTTCAAATTCCGCCGACGTCGACTTTGCCTTTCATCCTTTCGGGGTCGATTAAATAAGTACCAGTTACGAACTGGGGTCGATATAATCGACTTAATCCCTTTGTCTGTCCTTGTTTGTCCCCTCTGTGTTTAGCCCCTTGTGGGTAATAAAGAAACAGGTATTTCGTCTGCCGTTACGTTCTGGGTTCAAATTCCGCCGAGGTCGACTTTGCCTTTCATCCTTTCGGGGTCGATTAAATAAGTACCAGTTACGTACTGGGGTCGATATAATCGACTTAATCCCTTTGTCTGTCCTTGTTTGTCCCCTCTGTGTTTAGCCCCTTGTGGGTAATAAAGAAACAGGTATTTCGTCTGCCGTTACGTTCTGAGTTCAAATTCCGCCGGGGTCGACTTTGCCTTTCATCCTTTCGGGGTCGATTAAATAAGTACCAGTTACGCACTGGAGTTGATATAATCGACTCAATCCCTTTATCTATTCTTGTTTATCCCCTCTATGTTTAGCCCCTTGTGGGCAGTAAAGAAATAAGATTTAAATTTGCTCTTGACAGAAGCACCCATGCTCCGCTTCATAACTAAGAAAACTAAATTATGAAAATGAAAAAAAAACACACACACCCACAAAACAAAAAAAAGAAACAACAAAGTCAGACAACCAAAATCACCCCCACCCCACCCCACTCCCACCACCACCACCATTAACAACAATAACAACAACAACTAATGCTATCTCTAACCAACACGTTGCAGCTGTTTATTTTCCTAAAGCTACGTATTATTAATAGGTGAAAGTTTAAACCGGCTGATGAATATTCTAATTACTATGATCACGCCTGATACATGTTTAAGAAGAAGCGGTTGTTTAATGTAAGCCGCGTAATTTACACGTCGAATGTTTTCGAGGCACGGCGATGCGGCTTACATGTGCGAGTGTAAACGTATCGAGAGCCAGAATGTACAGAAAATAATAATAATAATAAAAATAATAATAATAATAATAAAAAGAGAAATAAATATCTGTACGTGCGAAGAAGAATTTTGTTGCTGGTATTATTATTATTGTAGGTGTTGTTGGTGTTGTTGTTGTTGGCAGAAAGTTCGGTGCGTCGGAGGAAAATGTTCAGTGGCATTATCGAAACGGTGAAACAATGAAACGCAAAAATCGACCTCGGAGGAATTTGAACTCAGAACGTAACGACAGACGAAATACGGCTACGCCGGGCGAAAAGCGTCGCCGTATTTCGTCTGCCGTTACGTTCTGAGTTCAAATTCCGCCGAGGTCGACTTCGCCTTTCATCCTTTCGGGGTCGATTAAATAAGTACCAGTTACGCACTGGAGTCGATGTAATCGACTTAATACCCGTGTCTGTCCTTGTTTTTCCCCTCTGTGTTTAGCTCCTTGTGGGTAGTAAAGAAATAGATATTATTATTGTTGTTGGTGGTGGTGTTGTTGTTGGCAGAAAGTTCGGTGCGTCGAAAGAAATGTTCAGTGGCATTATCGAAACGATGAAAGAATGAAACGCAAAAATCGACCTCGGAGGAATTTGAACTCTAAAGAGTCGGAAGAAAATGTCGTTGAGCATTTTGGTCGACGCACTAAAGGCTTCATATTTTGGCATAAGACCAGCGGATCTTTTCCTTTTGAACGGCAGATGTCAACACAATTTCTAGTTAACTAAACACTTTTAAACTTCGTATACTGGTAGAATGTGTTTATAAAACATCATTTTCGCTTGGTTTTATTGAGAAAATTCTATAGTTTGTAATTCTATAGATTTTCGTCTGAAAATCCGAGCATTTCGGCAATTTTAACCAATCGATTACCTCCATTCAACTAAAATCATTTGCTGCGTCTAAAACTGAGACAACATCCTGTAACTAACCCTAAACCTCCCCCCTAACCCTAACCCTAACCCTAAAGTTTTTTTTCTTAATTATTAAATTAATTTAATTCCGTTGCTTTAGTTTTTTTTACACGCGTAACAATTAAATTAATTTAACAATTAAGAAAAAAAAATAGGGTTAGGGGGGAGGTTTAGGGTTAGTTACAGGATGTTGTCTCAGTTTTAGACGCAGCAAATGATTTTAGCTCAAAAGAGAGCATAGGATTGGTTAAAATTCGAAAAGTTAAACTACGTTAAACAAACAAATTACAATTTTCTCAAGAAAGCCAAAAGAAAAAAAATGTTTTATTTTGACACATTCTACCAGTATACGAAGTTTTAAAGTGTTTAGTTAACTAGAAATTGTCTGCCGTTCAAAAGGAAAAGATCCAGACCAGCTGTTTTAGAGGGATGGAATAGTCGATTACATAGACCCCAGTACTCAACTGGTATCTTATTTTATCGACTCTGAATAGATAAAATGCTAAACGGACCTCGTTGGAATTTGAACTCAGTACGTAAAGAATCAGAGGAAATGCTACTAAACATTTCGTAGATACGCTAACCGTTCTGCCATCACTCCACTTTGTAACTTACCTTTTACCTTTTTCTTGTTTCGTTCATTGGACTGCGACCATGCTGGGGCACCGCCTTGAAAGCTTTATTCCGACAAATCAAGCCCAATACTTATTTTTAAAGTCTTGTACTTATTTAATTGATTATTTTACCGAACCGCTTATTTACAAAAATGTAAACAAACCAACATCGGCTGTCAAGCGATGGTGGGGGTACAAAGACGCATTCAAACACAAGTATTATATATGATAGTCTTTATTGCCCACAAGGGGCTAAACATAGAGGGGACAAACAAGGACAGACAAACGGATTAAGTCGATTATATCGACTCCAGTGCGTAACTGGTACTTATTTAATCGACCCCGAAAGGATGAAAGGCAAAGTCGACCTCGGCGGAATTTGAACCCAGAACGTAATGGCAGACGAAATACCTATTTCTTTATTACCCACAAGGGGCTAAACACAGAGACGACAAACAAGGACAGACAAACGGATTAAGTCGATTATATCGACTCCAGTGTGTAACTGGTACTTATTTAATCGACCCCGAAAGGATGAAAGGCAAAGTCGACCTCGGTGGAATTTGAACTCAGAACTTAATGGCAGACGAAATACCTATTTCTTTACTACCCACAAGGGGCAAAACACAGAGGGGACAAACAAGGACAGACAAACGGATTAAGTCGATTATATCGACTCCAGTGCGTAATTGGTACTTATTTAATCGACCCCGAAAGGATGAAAGGGAAAGTCGACCTCGGCGGAATTTGAAATCAGAACGTAATGGCAGACGAAATACCGCTAAGCATTTCGCC